>NC_064818.1:3097254-3138419 GCF_023721935.1 Panthera uncia
TCCTCGTCCTCCTCGTCCTCCTCGTCCTCCTCGTCCTCCTCGTCCTCCTCGTCCTCCTCGTCGTCGTCGTCCTCCTCCTCCTCCTCCTCCTCCTCCTCATCCTGGTCCTCGTCCTCGTCCTCGTCCTCCTCCTCCTTCTTTTGAAAAATATTGCCCTTTGTGTCATGCCTCCTTCAGCCATGCTCCATTCTCTCTGGTTCTCCAAACTTTTGCTGTAAGGTAACATGGCTTGTGAAAGTATTGAGAGATTTTGGCAACATGAAGGCATATTCTGGTGAAAGAGAAGAGAAGCTCTTCCTCTGTCACCATACCAGCACTAGGACCAGTTACTGATGAGTCCCAGTCACCAAAACCACAGAGCTGACAAGGAAGCAAGAAAACAGTTAGATTTTCTCCATGAAAATAAAAAAAAAAAAAAAAATTACATAAAGTATAAGTCCAGATACGTTGTTTTAGTTTCACTGTGTGAATTGTCATTAACATAATGATTACACCTTCCTCTGGTTACAACCCATTTGGACCGTAAAGGGGAGCTCACTGCCCCATCCTTCCATGTGTCCCCATGGTGTGTCCCCGTGCCTTCAGACACTGCTGCCCCTGCAGTGATGCATGGGTGAGTCAAGGCATAAACCTCCTGTTAGTTCACCTGCTATTGTACATTCCTTTGTTTATTTTTATTTATCTAAACCCAAGTTAGTTCACATACAGTGTAGTATTAGTTTCAGGAGTAGGGGCGCCTGGGTGGCTCAGTTGGTTATGTGTCCGCCTTCAGCTCAGGTCATGATCTCACAGTTTGTGGATTCAAGCCCTGCGTCGGGCTCTGTGCTGACAGCTCAGAGCCTGGAGCCTGCTTTGGATTCTGTGTCTCCCTCTGTCTCTGCCCCTCCCCCACTCATTCATTCATTCTCTCTCTCTCAAAAATAAATAAAGATTTAAAACAATTAATAAAAAATGGAGTAGAACCAGTGATTCATCACTTACATGTAACACCCAGTGTTCATCCCGAAAAGTGCCCTCCTTAATACCCATCACCCATTTGGCCCATCCCTCACCCACCTGCCCTCCAGCAACCCTGTTTGTTGTCTGTATTTGAGTCTCTTATGACTTGCCTCCCTCCCTGTTTTTATATTATTTTTACTTCCCTTCCCCTATGTTCATCTGTTTTGTATCTTAAATTCCACATATGTATGAAATCATATGATATTTGTCTTTCTATGACTGACTGATTTCACTTAGCATAATACACTCTAGTTCCATCCACGTTTTTGCAAATGCCAAGATTACATTCTTTTTGATTGCCTAGTAATACTCCATTGTATCTCTTATGGTTTGCCTCCCTCTCTATTTTTATTTTATTTAAACAGAAAATAGAATCCCATTGACTTCCCTAATATTGAAAGTACTTACCACATAATTTTTAAGGGTTAGTTATATGAATTATTTGTAAATAAGTGTGTACTTGAGCCTTGAACATATTACTAGGTCAGAAAATGCCATCATTGGGACCCCTGGGTGGCTCAATCATTTGAGTGTCTGACTCTTGATTTCCGCTCAGGTCATGATCTCACAGTTCATGTATTCGAGCCCCTTGTAGTGCTCTAGGCTGACAGCATAAAGCCTACTTGGGATTTTCTCCCTCCCTCTCTCTCTGCCCCTCCACCCCTAGCACTCTTTTCTTTTGCTCAAGATAAATAAACTTAAAAAAAAGAAAAGAAAATGCCATCATTGTCAGACTGTACTTTTGGATGTATTATCTGTAGCTAGTCATTTGCCATTTCAAAAAAAAAAAATAGAAGAATCACTTTCACTCAATTTTTATATCTATGTGTACTAGTATGTGGAAAAAGTAGAAGGAAATAATCTTCACTTAGACATGCATTTGTGTGTGTGTGTTTAATCATTATTCAGATTTATTGTTACAGAAGAACAATTGTTCCTTTCGACATTCCCTAGGCAGGTAAAACTGACTGATAATAATGTTATAAAGAAATATTACAGCTATTACTATTGTTATTATTACTATTACTATTACTATTAATTTGCTGAGAAAATCTTCCAAAGAGACCCCCCCCTTTATTTGTAACTATACAATGATATAGCATTTGGGCCTTAAGAAAATGCAGCTGTCACATTTTGCATTATTATTCAAGCTAGATTTATATTTATGGATTATCTATATATTATTGTGTGTTATCCTGAGGCAATGGGTTCTGTAGATATTCCATTTATTCTAATGTTTTTCGGGGGGTACATTTTTATTTGCATAGCCACATCTTTTCTAGATGCCATAATTTTAATAAAATGGATGGGCTGAAAATGATTGCCCTAAGCTATAGTGCACTACTCTTTGGCAAAGGGATTGTTGGTGTGTGTGTGGGCGGGGGGGGGGGTGCGGAATGGGATTTGAATTGCATCAGTGCTGTTTGCATCCAACTTGTAAAATGCATGGAATCTTTAACAAAATAGGGAAGATTGGAGATGTCCTGTCTTTTCAACTCATCCAACAAATGTCCACAATTTAGCCTGCCGAAAGGATAATAAGAAAGCAAGCATCACAATGCCACATTGGACTAGCATGTTGTTCTGGTCAAGCACCCCAGACGTGTCTTAAAGAAGAATGGACTCAGTCATGGGTCTGCACACTACTTTTGACTTTCACATTGAGATTTATGTTTTATGGATTTGCTCTAAGATGAAAGAAGAAAGAAGCAGTTCTCACCATGGGAGACCCTGCTACTTCTTTATCTCTTCCTTTTCTTCCTCTCTCTTATTTTCAGGACATCTCTTTTCATATCGGAAGTCTTACTGAGTGAACTGAAGTATCAGCCTCTGTTACTTCAGGATCTCCTTTTGTTCAGGGTGAAACCCAGTGATGGCTCCTGTGAGAAGCGATGGACAGGGAGGGGAGCAGGTTTAAGTTGTCCAAAGGGAAACAAGAAATAGATGATGAAACTCACCAAGTGGCTGAATCTCTGCCTGCCACCCTCATCTCCAAATAAACATCATTTATAAATAGTGGAATAAAGGTGATTTTCACCCTTTTGAAACAGGACGTCTTCTGTATCATGCCAGATGTTACGTTGGATGTTTTTTGCTTTAAAACAGACTTGCCGGTCAGCTGGCATTTAAGCGTATGATCTTGTTAAAGATGCTGTACAAGTAGGATATGTCTTCAAATAACTGTCTCTGGCCTGCAGGTACGATTCTGGTGGATAACATGCTGATCAAAGGGACTGCGGGAGGACCAGACCCCACCATCGAACTTTCCTTAAAGGACAACGTGGATTACTGGGTGTTGCTGGACCCCGTCAAGCAAATGCTCTTTCTGAACAGCACGGGCAGAGTTCTGGATAGAGACGTTAGTGACTCTTTTTTCCTTTTGTCCCTGTGTTACAACCTTACTATAGTTTTCATCACTGCATGTGTTTGTTGAGGATGATCTCGGACTTTCTTTATATGATTTGAGATTCTTTTCTGTGCTTATCAACAAAAACATTTGTTTAACTCCTTGAAGGAAGAATAAGAAGGGGAGGGGCCATCTGTGTCTGGGAGAATGATTGTATTTCCCTCTGACCCCCAGGAACGCGTGGAGGGTAGATGTTCACACTAAGGAGTGGTGACTTTGGAAGAGCAGGGGAGGCAGAGCGAGGGCCCACGCCAGAGTGTGGGCGTGCAGCAGGTGTTGCTTGAGGATGCAGAGTGACAGGAAGAGCACAGGGGCTGCCGTCACTAGGAGTGAGCATGGGGTGAGGGGTGGGTTTGTGGCCGTGCGCGTGCAGGGCTGGGGAAAAATCAAAAGAAGGTGAGCGTGAGTTTCCTGGCGATGTGCCAGTCCAGCTGTGACCTAAGCAGTAAGGCAGCCTGACCTACGTATTGTGTCATGAAGAATAGCTCAGCTACCAAAGCTGCTGAATGTCTCATTTCCGAAAAAGTGGGAAGACTTGGGTAGATTTATGTAGGCTTCTAAGTGTTGAGTGCAGAGATGAGTGTGCGTGTGCGTGCATGTGGCCGGGCGTGCACGACAGTAATTGTGCAGGACCTTGGGAGTACATCTAAACATGTGTGTACTCCCAAAGTTCCAGGTCATGAAATCCAAATGTCAGACCCTCAGCGTAATGAACCTGAATCATCTCCCTGCATCACTCAGATTTATGATCCGCTCTACAATACGGTGTGTGGAGTGGATGACCCCTGACGTAGTTCATGTCTAAAATTCGGAGTCTCTTAGAGCTTTGCGGTCAGGGGGTGGGTGGGAGGGTATAGGACAGGATGGGTTGTCTTTGTCCACTTGGGGGCCCCACACGCAGCTGACTGAGCAGATGTGAAGCACCGGTGGCAGTGGACAGTATGAGTGACACTGTCAGGCTCAACATGGGGGAAAAAGTCAGCCTGGATGCTGCCCCCGGTCCCCCACCACCCCCTACTGACTGCTGTTTATACCCCACACTTTGCAATTTTGGCCGGGCGGCTATGAGAGTATAAAATGGAATGGGAACCATTATTATCTATTATCGTAGCTTAATTTACTTCCTAAGTCATAACTTTTGTGACAGTAGTGTGGATAATGGCACCCAGGCTGCACCAGTGCCCCCAACTGCGACCATACAGGCTCCCTTTCCTGGCCTTCATTAGGGGCATTCACATCCACGTCACATGGATTTCATTATGTAACCTGTTAGGAGAATTATAGAATACTCATCTAGACCACTGTTATTTTATACTGTTTCCTTTTCTTAAAATCACCTACTACCTAAGTATAATAATTTACTAGTTTACTGGCAAATTACTTTCTTTTTGACACCATTTTTTTCATGTGATATTAAAAGCACAAGTTCTAGAGTGAATGAGTAGAGACAAAGGATATACTTCAGTATAAATAAATGGTGTTCTGTGTCTCCAACCTAAAACATTATTTAATTACTTACTAAAGATTGCCTTTACCTTCAGAAAAAAGTATCTGCTTCCCTAGTATTATTTTTTATTTCTAATAAGGGCAGCATTTATTGGACATTGGCTCAACTGAAACAGTACCGTGGGAATACACTTAAAATTGTTTGACTTAAAAGTAATAATTGCAAAAAATGTGAATGAATACAGTTTATGTGTTCATCTGGGCTGATTTTTGGTTTATTTATTTATTTTTGAGGGACAGAGCAAGCAAGAGAGAGAGAGAGAGAGAGAGAGAGAGAGAGAGAGGGAAACACAAGCAGGGGAGGGGCAGAGAGAGAGAATCCCAAACAGGATCCTTACTCTCAGCACACAGCCCAATGTGGGGCTCAACCCCATGAACTGTGAGATCATTACCTGAGCTAAAATCAGGATTCAGATGCTTAACCAAATGAGCCACCCAAGTGCCCCAGGCTATTTTCATTTTTTAGACACGATAATAAAGCTAATTTCCACCTACTTAAAATGTTCCTTGGACTGGGAATGGTATGGTCAAGTTAAACTTGCCAAGATATTTCCTAAATTAAAGTGTTGTCAGTGGATACTTACCTGAATTATCTAAAGATGCAGATTAGAACATCTAAAGAATATTAAGTGTGAAATGAATATTGCAGAGGAAAATCTATAAACGAAAAGCAAAACATATGCTCACGTAGGTGCGACATATTAGCAACTTGGCAAACAAATTCATTGGAATAACGGGAAGAAATAAGTAAAAGACATGATGATAGTACATATGAGGTCAAGGTTAGGTTCACTAAATACAGTATGTACTTTCAATGTAGTATTTTTTAGAGTTTGCTGATTACAGATGCTTTACAGAATCTTTGGATTTTAGAGGCGGAAGGACTCTTAAAGTTTTGCTAATTCAATTTTTTTTCCCATAATCTGTGCAGTAGATTTTGAACCAGTGAGTCTTTAACATTTAGCACTTGCCTGTGGTGAAATGAGAATAATAAAACAATGGGGTGATTTTGTTTATTTATTTTTGTCTCCAAAGCTAAGTGTGTTCATTTTATTCTGATATCATGCCCTCTTTGCATTTTTTATTTTCTGTGGACCTTGTAGATTATAGATGGCTTTTGCTCTAAAAAAAAATAACGTTTATTTATTTTTGAGAGAGAGAGAGACAGAGCATGAGCAGGGTAGGGGCAGAGAGAGAGAGAGAGAGAGAGAGAGCGAGCGAGCCAGTGAGCAGAATTGGAAGCAGGCTCCAAGCTTCAAGCTGTCACCACAGAGCCCGACGTGGGACTCAAACCTACTGACTGTGAGATCATGACCCAAGCCAGAGTCGGATGCTTAATCAACTGAGCCACCCAGGCGCCCCTATGGCTTTTGCTTTTTGAAATTCTTTCTTAAAGAAAGAAAAGATTATCTATCTCATGTTAGCTTTCCATGGTTTTTGCTGGCTTGTTCTTTTCTGGTATGTTGTTGTTGTATATTTGACTCGCCTGCTGCTCTAGTGTGCTGTGTTTAGGTGAAGAGAGTCTAAGTCCACGCAGCTAATTAACTAGTTCGCCATGCTGCCCAACAATTGGTCTTTGGTGTCAGGTAATTCTTCTTGGATAAATGTGTGAGATGGATTTAAGCGAAGCATCAGAAGTCTAAGTGTAAACATAGTAAAAAGAGAAATGTGGAAGAAGTAAGAAGTGTAAGAATAAGAGTAACAGTGTGTAGTGTCAACCTGCTAGCTGGTAATGGGGGCCATCGAGTTAAAGAGTGACCATGAAAGGGGAAAAGAATAGTTTGATATAAAAAAAAAAAAAACCTGCCAAATCTTTATAATATAACAGAAATGAATTGTGTCATTAAGAAATATTTTCTTGGGCACCCATGTGTCTCAGCTGGTTAAACAACAGACTTCATCTCAGGTTATGACTCACGGTTTATGAGTAAAGCCCCACATCAGGCTCTGTGCTAGTAGCTTTGAATCCTCTCCCCCCACCCCCCAAAATAAATAAATAAACTTAAAAAACAAAAAGAACTATTTCCTTGGAGGCTCACTGTATTGCTGGTTACTAAGTTTTGATGAGCCAAGGAAATAATGATAGGCTGAAATCAGTCTTTCATTGGTGGATTTGTTATTAAGTCTTCATTTTGGGGAGATAGAGCACTTAGGATTACCATCAAATCTATGGACTCATTTCTCAAGAAAAAGCTTATTTTCACATGAATAAATTGCCACCAAATTCAAGAGTTTCACTAACTACCAAGGTTACCTAGACCCCAGGTTATAGGTTTTGCCTTGGGAAAGCATCTTCCTACTTTTCTTACTCTTAAATTGTTAAGAGGGTTTTACATCTCAAAATCAGTAATTGTAAACAGAAGCAAGAAAAGGAGCTGTTGGCTGTACTTTCATATCTATACTTTCATATAGCAGCCCACTAGAGTAACTGGCTGTGGTCCTAATGCTTTCCTGAGCCATTAGATGCCTGCCACGTTTTCCATAATAGAAAGTGATCTCCATGTGACTCGGAAAAAATAAATCTCAGTATAAGCTCTTGCTTCAATGCAGCTTACTATGTCCTATATTAATCTTTGAATTTTTTAAATTCTTGTGAATTGCTTTCTCTGACGCCATGACACTTTTACGGCTTTATTCATCAAAGTCTAAAGGTGTTTATTCTGAAAATTCTTAACCCAGCGCCCATCTGTTTTATGTGAAGCACAGACTATTGCTGCTAGTAAAGGAGTGTGGTAAACCCATGTTTTCAGTCCAAATCCAATCACAACTGGAAATTTTAATTTTATTTAACAGTAAAATAATATCAGCTTATGGCACACATATCAGAAAATAAAAATCATATGTGCAAACATTATTTTCCATCTAAGGAAAATATTTAATATTTATCCTGCTGTATATTATTTCAAACATATATATGTGTTGGTATGTGTCTTTATAGTATCACACTGGGTATGATGTTTCAGCCTTTTTTAATGTGATTTGTAATAGACTTCCTTTCATGTGAATGAATGTATATATAATCATTTTTACTGGCTGCATAGTGTTTCATTGGATGAATAAATCGAGATTCTTTTTCAAAACAGTCTCCTATTTTGGACATCAAGTTGGAAGTTATTGATGATTTTCTTTTCTTGCCGTATCTTTGTCCAGTTTTGATATCAGGGTAATGCTGGCCACATTAAATGAGTTTAAAAGAATTCCCCCTTCTATCTTGGAAGAGTTTGAGATGGATTGGTCTCCATTTGTCTTTGAATGCTTGGTAGGATAGAGCAGAAAAGCCATCTAGTCCTGGACTTTTATTTGTTGGGAGGGTTTTGATGACTGATTCTATTTCCATGCTAGTAATCATTCTGTTCAGATTTTCTATTTCCTCATTATTCAGTCCTGTTAGATGGTATATTTCTAGGAGTTTGTCCATTTCTTCCAGTATGCCCAATTTGTTGAGACATAATTATTCATAGTAGTCTCTTCTGATCCTTTGAGATATCAGATGTAATGTCTTCTTGTTTCTATTTTTTTTAATATACGAAATTCATTGTCAAATTGGTTTCCATACAACACCCAGTGCTCATCCCAAAAGATGCCCTCTTCAATACATATCACCCACCCTCCCTCCCTCTCCCCCATCAACCCTCAGTTTGTTCTCAGTTTTTAACAGTCTCTTATGCTTTAGCTCTCTCCCACTCCAACTTCTTTTTTTTCCTTCCCCTCCCCCATGGGTTTCTGTTAAGTTTCATACATATCTTTCTCTGTATGGCTTATTTCACTTAGCATAACACTCTCCAGTTCCATCCATGTTGCTACAAAAGGCCATATTTCATTCTTTCTCATTGCCACGTAGTACTCCATTGTGTATATAAACCACAATTTCTTAAAATTATTTTAATGTTTTATTTTATTTTTGAGACAGAGAGAGACAGAGCATAAACAGGGGAGGGTCAGAGAGAGGGAGACGCAGAATCTGAAACAGGCTCCAGGCTCTGAGCTGTCAGCACAGAGCCCGATGCGGGGCTCGAACCCACGGATTGCGAGATCATGACCTGAGCCGAAGACGGCCGCTTAACCGACTGAACCACCCAGGCGCCCCAAACCACAATTTCTTTATCCATTCATCAGTTGATGGACATTTAGGCTCTTTCCATAATTTGGCTATTGTTGAGAGTGCTGCTATAAACATTGGGGTAAAAGTGCCCCTATGCATCAGCACTCCTGTATCCCTTGGGTAAATTCCCAGCAGGGCTATTGCTGGGTCGTAGGGTAGATCTATTTTTAATTTTTGAAGAACCTCCACACTGTTCTCTAGAGCGGCTGCACCAGTTTGCATTCCCACCAACAGTGCAAGAGGGTTCCCGTTTCTCCACATCCCTGCCAGCATCTATAGTCTCCTGATTTATTCATTTTGGCCACTCTGACCGGCATGAGGTGATATCTGAGTGTGGTTTTGATTTGTATTTCCCTGATGAGGAGCGACGTTGAGCATCTTTTCATGTGCCTGTTGGCCCTCCGGATGTCTTCTTTAGAGAAGTGTCTATTCATGTTTTCTGCCCATTTCTTCACTGGATTATTTGTTTTTTGGGTGTGGAGTTTGGTGAGCTCTTTATAGATTTTGGATACCAGCCCTTTGTCCGATATGTCATTTGCAAATACCTTTTCCCATTCCGTTGGTTGCCTTTTAGTTTTGTTGATTGTTTCCTTTGCTGTGCAGAAGCTTTTTATCTTCATGAGTTCCCAATAGTTCATTTTTGCTTTTAATTCCCTTGTCTTCGGGGATGTGTCAAGTAAGAAATTGCTATGGCTGAGGTCAGAGAGCTCTTTTCCTGTTTTCTCCTCTAGGGTTTTGATGGTTTCTTGTCTCACATTCAGGTCCTTTATCCATTTTGAGTTTATTTTTGTGAATGGTGTGAAAAAGTAGTCTAGTTCCAACCTTCTGCATGTTGCTGTCCAGTTCTCCCAGCACCATTTGTTAAAGAGACTGTCTTTTTTCCATTGGATGTTCTTTCCTGCTTTGTCAAAGATTAGTTGGCCATACGTTTGTGGGTCTAGTTCTGGGGTTTCTATTCTATTCCGTTGGTCTACGTGTCTGTTTTTGTGTCAATACCATGCTCTCTTGATGATGACAGCTTTGTAGTAGAGGCTAAAGTCTGGGATTGTGATGCCTCCTGCTTTGGCCGTCTTCTTCAAAAGTACTTTGGCTATTCGGGGCCTTTTGTGTTTCCATATGAATTTTAGGATTGCTTGTTCTAGTTTCGAAAGAATGCTGGTGCAATTTTGAGTGGGATTGCATTGAATGTGTAGATAGCTTTGGATAGTAATGACATTTTGACAATATTTATTCTTCCAACCCATGAGCATGGAATGTTTTTCCGTTTCTTTTTATCTTCTTCAATTTCCTTCATAAGCTTTCTTTGGTTTCAGCATACAGATCTTTTACATCTTTGGTTAGATTTATTCCTAGGTATTTTATGCTTCTTGGTGCAATTATGAATGGGATCAGTTTCTTTATTTGTCTTTCTGTTGCTTCATTGTTAGTGTATAGGAATGCAACTGATTTCTGTACATTGATTTTGTATCCTGCAACTTTGCCGAATTCATGTATCAGTTCTAGCAGACTTTTGGTGGAGTCTGTGGGATTTTCCATGTACAATATCATGTCATCTGCAAAAAGTGAAAGCTTAACTTCATCTTTGCCAATTTTTATGCGTTTCATTTCCTTTTGTTGTCTGATTGCTGATGCTAGAATTTCCCACACTATGTTAAACAACAGCAGTGAGAGCAGTAAGACAGCATCCCTGTCGTGTTCCTGATCTCAGGGAAAAAGCTCTCAGTTTTTCCCCATTGAGGATGATGTTAGCTGTGGGTTTTCATAAATGGATTTTATGATGTTTAAGTATGTTCCTTCTATCCCGACTTTCTCAAGGGTTTTCATTAAGAAAGGATGGTGAATTTTGTCAAATGCTTTTTCTGCATCGATTGACAGGATCATATGGTTCTTATCTTTTCTTTTATTAATGTGATGTATCACATTGATTGATTTGTGAATGTTGAACCAGTCCTGCAGCCCAGGAATGAATCCCACTTGATCATGGTGAATAATTCTTTTTATATGCTGTTGAATTCTATTTGCTAGTATCTTATTGAGAATGTTTGCATCCATATTCATCAGGGATATTGGCCTGTAGTTCTCTTTTTTTACTGGGTCTCTGTCTGGTTTAGGAATCAGAGTAATACTGGCTTCATAGAATGAGTCTGGAAGTTTTCCTTCGCTTTCTATTTTTTGGAATAGCTTGAGAAGGATAGGTATTATCTCTGCTTTAAACGTCTGGTAGAACTCCCCTGGGAAGCCATCTGGTCCTGAACTCTTATTTGTTGGGAGGTTTTTGATAACTGATTCAATTTCTTTGCTGGTTACGGGTCTGCTCAAGCTTTCTATTTCCTCCTGATTGAGTTTTGGAAGTGTGTGGGTGTTTAGGAATTTGTCCGTTTCTTCTAGGTTGTCCAGTTTGTTGGCATATAATTTTTCATAGTACTCCCTGATAATTGCTTGTATCTCTGAAGGATTGGTTGTATTCATTCCATTTTCATTCATGATTTTATCTATTTGGGTCATCTCCCTTTTCTTTTTGAGAAGCCTGGCTAGAGGTTTATCAATTTTGTTTATTTTTTCAAAAAACCAACTCTTGGTTTCATTGATCTGCTCTACAGTTTTTTTAGATTCTGTATTGTTTATTTCTGGTCTGATCTTTGTTATTTCTCTTCTTCTGCTGGTTTAGGGTGTCTTTGCTGTTCTGCTTCTATTTCCTTTAGGTGTGCTGTTAGATTTTGTATTTGGGATTTTTCTTGTTTCTTGATATAGGCCTGGATTGCAATGTATTTTCCTCTCAGGACTGCCTTCACTGCATCCCAAAGCATTTGGATTATTGTATTTTCATTTTCGTTTGTTTCCATATATTTTTTAAATTCTTCTCTAATTGTCTGGTTGACGCATTCATTCTTTAGTAGGGTGTTCTTTAACCTCCCTGCCTTTGGAGGTTTTCCAGACTTTTTCATGTGGTTGATTTCAAGCTTCATAGCATTGTGGTCTGAAAGTATGCATGGTATGATCTCAATTTTTGTATACTTATGAAGGGCTGTTTTGTGACCCAATATATGATCTATCTTGGAGAATGTTCCATGTGCACTCGAGGAGAAAGTATATTCTGTTGCTTTGGGATGCAAAGTTCTAAATAGATCTGTCAAGTCCATCTGATCCAATGTATCATTCAGGGCCCTTGTTTCTTTATTGACCGTGTGTCTAGATGATCTATCCATTTCTGTAAGTGGGGTGTTAAAGTCCCCTGCAATTACCACGTTCTTATCAATAAGGTTGCTTATGTTTGTGAGTAATTGTTGTATATATTTGGGGACTCCCATATTCAGCGCATAGACATTTATAATTGTTAGCTTTTCCTGATGGATAGACCCTGTAATTATTATATAATGCCCTTCTTCATCTCTTGTTACAGCCTTTAATTTAAAGTCTAGTTTGTCTGATAAAAGTATGGCTACTCCAGCTTTCTTATGACTTCCAGTGGCATGATAAATAGTTCTTCATCCCCTCACTTTCAATCTATAGGTGTCCTCAGGTCTAAAATGAGTCTCTTGTAGACAGCAAATAGATGGGTCTTGTTTTTTTTTATCCATTCTGATACCCTATGTCTTTTGGTTGGAGCATTTAGTCCATTTACATTCAGTGTTATAGAAAGATATGGGTTTAGAATCATTGTGATATCTGTAGGTTTCATGCTTGTAGCAATGTCTCTGGTACTTTGTCTCACAGGATCCCCCTTAGGATCTCTTGTAGGGCTGGTTTGGTTTAGTGGTGATGAATTCCTTCAGTTTTTGTTTGTGTGGGAAGACCTTTATCTCTCCTTCTATTCTAAATGACAGCTTTGCTGGATAAAGGATTCTCGGCTGCATATTTTTTCTGCTCATCACATTGAAGATCTCCTGCCAATCCTTTCTGGCCTGCCAAGTTTCAAAAGAGAGGTCTGTCACGAGTCTTATCGGTCTCCCTTTATATGTTAGAGCATGTTTATCCCCAGATGCTTTCAGAATTTTCTCTTGTTTCTAATTGTGTTTATTTGAATCCTCTTTTTTGTTTTTGTTTTTTTTTCCCCATTGGTGAGTCCAGCTCAAAGTGGCTCAATTTTGTTACTCTTATCGAAGAAAGCTGTTAGTTTGGTTGTTCTTTTCTGTTGTCTTTTAGTCTCTATTTCATTTATTTCCAATCTGAAATTTGTTATTTTCTCTCTTCTACTAACTTTGGATTTCATTTGCTCTTCTTTTTCTAGTTCATTTAGATGTAAAGTGAGATTATTTATTTGAGATTTTTCTTATCTTTTGATGTAGGCATTTATGAACTTCACTTTTAGCACTGCTTTTGCTGTATCTCGTCAGTTTTGGTACATTGTATTTCTACTTTCAATTGTCTCAAGGTATTTTTTTTTATTTCTCTTTTCATTTTTTTTCTTTGGTCCTCTGGGTTTTCAGTTGCATGTAGTTTAATATCCACTGTATATGAATTTTCTAGTTTTCTTCTTATAATTGATTTCTAGTTTTATACCATTGTGGTTGGAAAGGACACGATACAGTTTCAATATTCCTATATTTATTAATGCTCATTTTATGGCTTACCATGTGATCTATCTTGGAGAAAGTTCCCTGTGCACTTGAGAAGAAGTATATTCAGTTGCTCTTGAATAGAAGATTCTGTATGTGTCTAAGTCCCTCTGGTCTAATGGGTCGTTCAAGGCCGATGTTTCCTTAATGATTCTCTGTCTGAGTGATCTATGCATTGATGTAAGTGGGGCATTAAAGTCCCCTACCATTATTGTTTTGCTGTCTATTTTTCCCTTTATGTCTGTGAATATTTACTTTATAAATTTAGGTGCTCTTATGTTGTGTGCATAAATGTTTACAAATGTCATATCCTCGTGTTGGACTGACCTCATTATCATTATTAATGTCTTTCTCTGTCTCTTATTACAGTCTGTGTTTTGAAGTCTTTTTTTCTTTTTTCTTTTTTTTTTTTTTTTTTTATTTTTTTTTAACGTTTATTTATTTTTGAGACAGAGAGAGACAGAGCATGAACAGGGGAGGAGCACAGAGAGAGGGAGACACAGAATCTGAAACAGGCTCCAGGCTCTGAGCTGTCAGCACAGAGCCCGATGCGGGGCTCGAACTCACGGACCGTGAGATCATGACCTGAGCTGAAGTCGGACGCTTAACCGACGAGCCACCCAGGCGCCCCTTTTTTTCTTTTTTCTGATATAATACAGCTTATCCTGCATCCGATTAGTTTCCTGATGTGCAGTCACTTAGATTGTTGCCAAAAGTCTTTGTGTTGTTTATTTCGTGAGTATAATGAATCATCACAAAAAATGTAGGGATGCTCTGAATAGCAAAACAGAGCCCACAATCAGGGGTTCACCCTACTAACAATGCCAAAGCTCCATATTATGGTCACTAGGGTAGAATTCATTTTAGTGTTTCTTAGGGGAAAGTTGCTCTGGAAATTTTTTATTAGTGGGATTTTTTTCCATGGAGCTTTTCAAATACAATGATGCTTGTTTAAGTGTCTTAGCCCATCTGGGCTGCTGTAAAAAATGCCAAAGGCTGGGTGCCTTATAAACAGCAGAAACTTCTCTCTCACAGTTCCAGAGGCTGAATGTGTGAAACCAGGTGCCAGCACAGTCAGGCACAGGTCCTCTCCAGGTTGCAGACTTCTTTTATTCTTACATTGTGGAAAAGGACAAGGACTCTGTCTTAGGCCTCTGTTAGAAGGGTGTTAATCTCATCACCTAGTCACCTGATTCATGTTGTTAAAGGGGGAATAAGAAGTAGATGATGAAACTCACCAAGTATTAGAATTTCTGTCTTTTACCTTCACCCCCTCCCTAAAATTTATTTTATGAGTAGCATAATAAAGGTGTGTTTACCATTGTTAAATTATGCCTAAAGTTGAATAAATTCTGCATTGAGACATACTTTGTTTTCTCTTTTTTTTTTTAATTTTTTTTAATGTTTATTTATTTTTGAGACGGAGAGAGACAGAGCATGAACGGGGGAGGGTCAGAGAGAGGGAGACACAGAATCCGAAACAGGCTCCAGGCTGTCAGCACAGAGCCCGATGTTGGGCTCGAACCCACGGACCACAAGATCGTGACCTGAGCTGAAGTCGGCCGCTCAACCGACTGAGCCACCCAGGTGCCCCGAGACATACTTTCAAGTGAGCCAAAGACCCCACCTCCTAATACCATCACATTGATCATTAGTATTGCCACATGTGAATTTGGGAGGGCCAGAACATACAAACACTTGCACAGGATTATTCTTATTTTATTCAAAATTCTTTGTCTTATAAGGAAGGCACAAAAATGCCTTCAAATTAGCTGAAGTTGATTGGTGAAAAATATTAAGAATATCAACATCATAGGTGCACCTGGGTGGCTTAGTTAGGTGCCCGACTCAACTCAGGTCTTGATGTCAGGGATGTGGGTTCAAGCCCTGCTTCGGGTTTGTTGTTGGGCATGAAACCTACTAAAAAGAAAAAAAAAAAAAGGAATATCAACATCACAGAAATGAGAAATAATTTGATTCTTTTTTGTATTGTATTGAATATTGTAAATTTGCCAGGGACAGAGGAAACTATTTGTTCTTGGACCACATGATCTGTACATTTCTTTGTGTATGTGCTGTGTTTCCTTCTTCCTACAGTTCAGAGTCCTCTGTGTATTTCTAATTCTCTCACCCCATTTCTTTGGTTGTATGTGGCTTTTTCTCTTACCAGCGTCCGCTCTGTTGCACCAGGCCCTGTACACTTTTAATGGAAAATGACCACAGTTACTGTGTTTTATCTAATTGATGAGAGAGAGCATCTAAATCCTCACAGGCTTGACTCAGTTACAGCCGGGGGAGCCAGGCGCGGCCACACGGTACATCCTTCTTCCACCTGTTCCTTCTGCGGTAGTGAGGGGAAAGTGTGTGTTCCAGAGAAGGAATTCTAAAACATGTCTTCTGTGCTTTGTTCAATGAGGCCATAAACTATCTCTTAATGGAAACATTTGGGCAGTTATGGCCACCTAGAACTAAAAGAAAATTTAATAGGAATAGATGCACATTTTTAAGATTGAATGCTAAAAAAAATAAGCTAATAAACAAATGATCCCTACAAAAATTTCCAAGGATAAAAATAATCTTTAAAACTTCTCCAGCCTCCAATGTTTGCATTTAATTAGAAAACTTGTATATGACATTGTATATGACTTTTGACAATTTTTAAGCTTTGTCCATAGGTCTTTCCCTCATGGTCATTATTTTTTATTCCCTATTTTTATTTCAGTTTACTAAAGTTACCTCGATTTTCTTCATGAAAAAGAGAGACAGAGAAGGAGAAGGTGTAAAATGAAGAGTCACGAATGATAAAATAACCAAAACATGTCTGGCATGAAAATTAGGTCTCAGTAATGAAGGAGCATCACAGTCAAAATGATGGTCCCCCTTGGCCAATATTACCTGGTCACTGTTGGGCATAATTGTCATAATGACATCAATGACTAAACAGTAATAGAAAGAAAAATAGGATTGTGGCATGGTCTTATTATACTTATCTCAAAACTCTGGAAAAACTTTCATAGCTTGACCAGAGAGAAATCATGTTGGTGGAAATCCCCAACATCTTACCTTCTCCTCTTTCAGACTCTAAGTTCACAGCTGTACAGAGAGCACGAACTCTCACGCCTGTGCCTGAGCCAGTGTCCCCGTGACTACCAAGCTGCCTGCTTTCACTTCCACGGAGTCATCCTGATGGCTCGCACTTGGACTTTGGGACAGTCTCCTAATAGTCCTCTCAGCATATGTCAAGACTCAACCTGTTTTACATTCAAACACAGTTCTGACCTTGTCAACAGATGACTTTTCGTTGCTATTATGCCTTCCCTGATATTCTTTTATCTCTGTGATTAGAATCTACCTTTAGCCTTGGCCATCAGTTGAATGTTATCTACTACCAAGACACGCCTTACATGCCACTCCCTACGTAAAATATTCCTTTAAAAAAATTTTATTGTATATTTTTTAATTGGGAGAGAGAGAGAGAGAGAACAAGTGGGGCAGGAGCAGAGAGAGAAATTTCCAACTAGGTTCCCTGCTCAGCACAGAGCCCAATGCAGGGATCAATCTCATGAACTATGAGATCATGACCTGAGCCAAAATCAAGAGTCAGGCGCTTAACCAACTGAGCCACCCAGGCACCCCCTACATATCATAGTTCTTAATGTTACACTGTTATGAAATTTCTTGCTCTAAACTCTAAAGTCTTCAAAACTCTTTGACTTGCATTGTATTTAAGTTCATCTCACATCAATTTTATGGGATTTGCTTACCTCACATCATATTAATCCTAACTCACATTGAACTTTGAATTTAATAAATACAAGTCAATAAACTGAATGCCCTTAATAGTTGATTATAAAAAATTTATCGGGGCGCCTGGGTGGCTCAGTCGGTTGAGCGTCCGACTTCGGCTCAGGTCATGGTCTTGTGGTCTGTGAGTTCAAGCCCTGTGTCAGGCTCTGTGTTGACAGCTCAGAGTCTGGAGCCTGCTTCAGATTCTGTGTCTCCCTCTCTCTCTTCTCCTCTCCCACTCATGCTCTGTTTCTCTCTCTCTCTGTCAAAAATAAATAAACATTTAAAAAATTTAAAAAAATTATCTTAATATTACATTATACCTAATTATAGTTTCAAATTGGTAATTTCTTCCTTAGTCAACTTATGTCAATATACCATTTGTTATGATTACGGAAGTTTAATTTGTGAGGGGAAACTCATAACTCCAGCCAGCCGTTTCCTTTAAGTCTTTTCATTATTTAAAAATAATTCAAAAACATACTGTGTCTTATTTCCTTTCACTGTCTTATAGTTATTTGTGAAATAATGAAGATTTTTCACTTTCTGAAAGTAGTGAGTACATAGGAAGAAAAAGCATGACAAAATCCATTCATTCCTGTGAGGATTGAGGTTGGCCTTTGCTTTAGGAGAAATAAAATCAATTCTTTTATACAGGTTTGCTAAAAACATGTTTTCTTATTAAATCAGTGAGCCCTCCAAATAACATGGTTTCTGGAGAAAACTCAATTCCCCTTGGATGTAAGATGTTTGCTACAATCAACAATGTTCACATCAATAAATTTCTTACAAAAATGACTTTGCATGTTAAATCCTAAGTTATTGTCTGAACACCTCATAATAAAATTTTAAATTTTTGTCTTTTTCAAATCACAAAACTCATACATATTTGTTGGTAATTTTTCCCTTCTTACTTTCTACCCTCAACCTTACTCTTCAAAGCTAACCTCCATCAACTGTTGGTATGTATCATTCCCAAACCTTATTTATGCGTATCAAAACTTATACTCGATATACACTAATGTATAAAAATGTGCAACTATGCCCTCAGGTATCATGTTAAACATTCATTTTCAAACTGGGGGAATAGTTGGCATGTCTAGGTATAATACAAATGGTAGTTGTTTTGAATAATTAGCCCAAAACACTTTCTACACAGGTTTTTTTTTTTTCTTCGTTGTGAAGCAATTGAAGAGAATTAGGGAAGGTAAAATTGGCTGAACAGTTGTGAAAGATAAACCAAAATTTCCCTAACAGATTCCTAAGCCTTTTGTGGTCCCCAAACTCTCACTGACTTGTAGAGCTGTACTTGCTATATTTATGACCTTATGCGGCAGAATAGAATCTATTCCAAGGCAAGATTACAATGTGTGTTATATATGAGCCGCAGGGAATTCTGGCCTTCAGCACGATCCATTATGGTTGGAATTTATTGCAAGCTAAGGTCTATCCATGCTGCTCACAGTTGCAAGGGAGCTAGAGTCGAGAGTGACAAGAGTTCCGAGTGACCTGGTTACATCTAATTTATGGGCACTTCACGGGACCAAGTAGGGGCTCAGTGCACAGTGCATTTGATTCCCTACCTGCAGAGATTGTGACCTCTCTGTCCAGTGCTAGCACTCACTACAGCATTAGAAGCTGAGAGGAAATGGGTTTGTAGGGCTCTTTTGTAATATTCAGAAGATAAATAATTTTAGAAGAACGTAATTCGCCCAAATGTCTTCCGAGAGATGCCAAGTACAAACACAGTACGAGTATTTGGTTTCCTTTGGTTGTCTTTGTGGCTTTTCCTCTTTTGCTGCTATTGTTGTTTTTACTTTACAATTGAAATACACAGGACTTGGCTCAAAAATCTATTGAAGAAAACACCTTAAAACTGATAGTAAAAAGGGAGAGACCTAATCTTTTTAAGTGATCTTTTTGCCTCGAGGTTCCTTATTTTCAATGATGTCTTGCTTGTCAGATGGTCCCTTCTATTCTGCACTGCCTTGCATTAATACAAAACCTCTACTTATATTGAAAAGAAATGCTTTGTGGTATTTTTTTATTCATTGTTGTTATTTCTTCTCTCTGAGACTACAGTGAATAAGCTTATATATCTTTTCAAAACAACCATTTAGATGTGGGGTGCATCTTGAGTGTTTTAGATTAAATATCCTCAGATTGTATCACACGTTCTCAAGGTGTTCAGACTTTACATCCTATTTGCCCATAAAATAGTGCTAACTAGAGTCTGGCCATCTCTGCATCTGATATTACTAACGAATATGAAGTTTGTACCAAGGCTCCATTGTCCGTTGACAGCATTGATGCGAAAACTCATCTCTCGCTCATCGAGATTTCACAATGATATTTTTGCATTAATGTGTGTAGCCATTTATTATACTTAGTTAATACCAATAAGGTGATTTAAATTTATTATTATAAAAATATATCATTGTGTAACCTATTATTCTGTCTTACTAAAATGATTTTGAATGTTGTCTTTTGTCATTAAATGTATGCTATATCCTTCGGAGCTTTGTGGCATTCACAGATTTTTTTACACATGACCTTAATGTCTTCATTTATGTCAGTAATTAAAAGTGGAATGAGGTATATATCAGAACACTGAGTTATATGGCACTCACCAGATAACCTCCCTGCGTATGTTAATGATTCTTCAATTGATTCTTTCTGGGTACATTTATTCAGTCTGGTACAAACAAATTAAAATGCTTTTTTTCCTTTTACACTGCGTGTAAAAATATCTCAAGATTAAATAATGTTTGCTTCAGTTTAGATACGGTTTCTACAGTATTCTTCTCACTTAGAAATGTGGCATGTGGGGTGCCTGGGTGTCTCAGTCAGTTAAGTGCCCGACTTCAGCTCGGGTCATGATCTCGCGGTCCGTGAGTTCGAGCCCCGCGTCGGGCTCTGTGCTGACGGCTCAGAGCCTGGAGCCTGTTTCGGATTCTGTGTCTCCCCCTCTCTCTGACCCTCCCCCATTCATGCTCTGTCTCTCTCTGTCTCAAAAATAAATAAATGTTAAAAAAAAATTTTTTTAAATGTGGCATGTGACATTTTTTGAACCTATGCTCACTTCCAGTAAGTGATGCTATAACTTTAAATTGGTTTCAATCCAAATATTTAATAATTTACTTCATAATCCAAAATTATAGTTTATATTTTAAAAATTCCATGTTTTTTGCTTTCTTGGGTATTTAGCTTTTTTTTATAATTAAAAAGATAATTGGGGCGCCTGGGTGGCTCAGTTGGTTAAGCATCCAGCTTCGACTCAGGTCATGATCTCATGGTTCATGGGTTTGAGCCCTGCATCGGGCTCTGTGCTGACAGCTCAGAGCCTGGGGCCTGTTTCAGATTCTTTGTCTCCCTCTCTCTCTCTGCCCCTCGCTCGCTCATGCTCTCTCTCTTTCTCTGTCTCAAAAATAAAACATTTAAAAAAATTTTACATCTGCTAGCTGTGCCTAGGGCAGGGTAACCTCGTATGATACTCAGAATGATCCTATCCTATCGGTCTTTAATTTTATCTCTGTTTTTAGAAATGAGCAATCAAAGCACTGAGAGGTTTTGTACGGAGTGTGCAGCTAGTAGGTCTCTGTTACTGGCCGGAAGTCACGTAGTCTGATGTGGGGAGTCCACACCATTATCTACTCCGGGCACAGTACTGGTTACTGGGCGGAGAGCTTCAGTCATGACAAAACGCCACACCAGGCTTTATGGAGCTGCCAGTGCAGTGAAGGGGGACCAACAGAACTAAACGTATAAAATATGTCATATGCCAAGTGGTGGGTGAGAAACGTAGTATGGAAAATAAGTAGTGCGGGGAGAAGTTGAAAGGGGAGAGCAGGCTGGAAGACGACGTGTCAGAATATGTCATTCTGGGGGCGCCTGGGTGGCGCAGTCGGTTGGGCGTCCGACTTCAGCCAGGTCACGATCTCGCACTCCGTGAGTTCGAGCCCCGCGTCAGGCTCTGGGCTGATGGCTCAGAGCCTGGAGCCTGTTTCCGATTCTGTGTCTCCCTCTCTCTCTGCCCCTCCCCGTTCATGCTCTGTCTCTCTCTGTCCCAAAAATAAATAAATGTTGAAAAAAAAAAATTAAAAAAAAAAAAAAAAGAATATGTCATTCTGATAAAATGATGTATTTTGTGCGACAGCTTTGTAAGCTCAAAAAAGGCTTGAAAAGCACAAAGAAATATTTTGTAGTGTTAAATGCTTTGACTCGAGGGTCAAACAGATGTAGGTCTGCGCCCCAGTTCTGAAAGGTCTTGGCCATGTGACCTGAGTAATAAGTGCCCTTTGGATGACACTTTTCCCCTTTAGGAATTTATCATTAAAAATAGGGGCAAGTTGGCACATATTTATGCGTAGAATATTTATTGAAGTATGGTTTATAATGGCAAAAGTGGACAACATAGAGCATCTTGTTGTAAGTTTCTGCTAAGACAATTATGCTATCAACTATATGAAATCATATAATATAGCATCACAGTAGATACCTAATTACTGTAGTCAATCTGTATTTACAAATTTGGGATGCTATTCGTGTGTGTGTGTGTGTGTGTGTGTGTATAACAGGAGTATATTTGTATTTGGAGAGAGAAAGATTAGCAAAATAAACACTTAAATGTATAGAATGAGTAAATATGGTTGGTGGATTATGAATGGATTCTCTTCTTTTGATTATATTTTAATTTTTATCAGATATGAACACATAATATTTTAGCAAAAGTGTAAATGAGCACAAATGTTACACAACGCCTCTTGCCCGAGGATTTTATCATGAACACATTGTTTTTATAAATCACAAGCTCATGTAATGAATGATATTTTAACTTTTGGACAGAATTCATTTTACCCCCTCTGTCTTGTGACTGTGCTCTCCACTCGTCCTCCCATGCTGAACATGCATCCCGAGGTCCTGTACTTTGAGACACAAAATGAAGAAGCAAAATAATCATGGTTGTCCTCTCTTGTCCTTAAACAGGGCAAAATGGATCGATTTTCATAAATTATCTTCATTGTAAAATGAAGAAGCATAGAAAGTTTTATGAAACAGGGGCACCTGGGTGGCTCAGTCGGTTAAGCGTCAGACTTCAGCTCATGTCATGATCTCACATGTGAGTTCCAGCCCCAGGACAGGCTCTGTGCTTTACAGCTCAGAGTCTGGAGCCTGCTTTGGATCCTCTGTGCCACCCCACCCCCACCACCCCAGCTACTCTCTCTGCACCTCCCTTTCTCTTAGTCTCTCTCACAAACATAAACATTAAAATTTTGTTATGAAACAAATGTGCTTTGGCCATCATGAGATGCTTCAGTTTCAACTGCTTTTCTTAAAAAAGGATGCAATTAGGGGCACTTGTACCCCAATGTTTATAGCAGCACTCTCAACAATAGCCAAATTGTGGAAAGAGCCTAAATGTCCATCAACTGATGAATGGATAAAGAAATTGTGGTTTATATACACAATGGAATACTACGTGGCAATGAGAAAGAATGAAATATGGCCTTTTGTAGCAACGTGGATGGAACTGGAGAGTGTGATGCTAAGTGAAATAAGCCATACAGAGAAAGACAGATCCCATATGGTTTCACTCTTATGTGGATCCTGAGAAACGTAACAGAAACCCATGGGGGAGGGGAAGGAAAAAAAAAAAAAAAAAAAGAGGTTAGAGTGGGAGAGAGCCAAAGCATAAGAGACTGTTAAAAACTGAGAACAAACTGAGGGTTGATGGGGGGTGGGAGGGAGGGGAGGGTGGGTGATGGGTATTGAGGAGGGCACCTTTTGGGATGAGCACTGGGTGTTGTATGGAAGCCAATTTGACAGTAAATTTCATATATTGAAATAAATAAATAAATAAATAAATAAATAAATAAATAAAAATAAAAAAGGATGCAATTTCTGCATTGCAGCCCCCGATGAACATACACTCGATCGTGGTGCAGGTGCAGTGTGTCAACAAGAAGGTGGGCACCGTCATCTACCATGAGGTTCGCATCGTGGTGAGGGACCGCAACGACAACTCTCCCACGTTCAAGCACGACAGCTACTACGCCACGGTGAATGAGGTCAGTGCCCTCTGCCCGTAGGTCGCTGTGTACTGTGGATGCTTTCAAATGATGCTTACAGCAGGCTTAACTGTTCAGAAATTGAAAACAAAGAAACAAAAAAACATTTTACAGAATAGTGCTTCGGAGGAAATAAGATCTGGGTGACTTTCTAGTAAGATTTCAGGGATTCATTTTGCTGCAAAAAAATTTTGATTTGTGTGTAATAATGACTGAAATATTGGTATTTTTGATCATCGTGGACAATTTAATGCCAGAATCCACGTATATGCTTACTAAGGGTTAACAGGAGATATTTATTATCATTATAACTTGTTGGATTATTTGTTTTCCATTATCTCTAAGGTGGGAGCAGGAATTAAATACTGGAAGAAAATATCTATTCAAGATGCTTTTAATTTAAAGTTATTTCCTTAATTTTAAAAGTTCTGGCATATTCAAATATATAAATATAAATAACTGCTCAATTCTTATGCTGATTAAGTAATTTTTAAAAATTTTAAGTATTACTGCTTTTATTACAACATGATTTTTGGTTGTTTTTTTTCTTTTGTTTTCCCTTTGAGCCAAAATCCATGGGCCAAGAAGCCCTTTTATGTTTTTTTAAAAAGTGATGGTTACTCTGTTAATTTTTTGTTACTCCACTATGAAAATATTTCTAAAATATCTAATATCATCTATTATAGATACTTTAGACGCATAAAAAAAAATGAACCATATTTAAAAAAAATAATTTTAGGGGCGCCTGGGTGGCTCAGTCGGTTAAGCGTCCGACTTCAGCTCGGGTCACGATCTCACGGTCCGTGAGTTCGAGCCCCGCGTCGGGCTCTGGGCTGATGGCTCAGAGCCTGGAGCCTGCTTCCGATTCTGTGTCTCCCTCTCTCTCTGCCCCTCCCCCGTTCATGCTCTGTCTCTTTCTGTCTCAAAAATAAATAAACGTTAAAAAAAAATAATAAAATAAAAAAAATAATTTTAATGTTTATTTATTTTTGAGAGAGAGAGTATGAGCAGGGGAGGGACAGAGAGAGAGGGACACAGAATCCAAAGCTGGCTCCAGGCTCTGACCTGTCAGCACAGAGCCTAATGTGAGGCTCGAAATCACAGACCATGAGATCATGACCTGAGCCGGAGTCAGACGCTTAACCGACTGAACCATCCAGGCGCCCCTGAACCACATTTTTAATAGTCCATATACTAGCAGATTATTTTTACTTCCCAGATTTTGTTTTAACCTCAAAAGCTATGTACCTACTTTATAGGAGGAAATGTGTAATTTGGGTGTTAAGCACAGCAGTGGGCCTTTAACCTCTACGTGCTTGTTTTTTGAAATTATTTAAAATGTATCTTAATTATCTCAATATTGTTGTATTCATAAAAAATTGAGGAAATTATGTGTCTTATAATGTGAGACTTTGTAGGTGGAATTAGTAAAAAAGAAAAAAGCCCTGAACTGCCCTTTTAAGGTTAACAGGACAATTTTGCTGGTCAGTCGGTGTTAACATTTTACTCTTCTTTAACTGGTGCTTGCTAAAACAAACAAATGTTAATTAGTGTAATTAACTGTTTTACATGATCAATTATTTTAGCATCTGAAGTACACTCTTTGAGATTTTGCTTTGAGTGCTGCCTTCATTTGTGAATAAACTGTGAATTAGATGGATTATCTCAGACAGCAGATCTAATCGCAAAATCCACTCATGCACCATATTTCACTGTTCCTGGAGCTGTGGCTTTGCTTCATTTTTTGTGAAGAAATTTGCAATGTTCAGCTTGCATTTCAGAGTGCCTTGTGTGATTTGACTGCTTCCACACCCCTCCAACCTGCTCAGCGCCTTGCTGAAAAAATAACCTTTTCAAGTACTATTTTAATCTTATTATTCCCCTATTCAGAAATTGTGTAAAATCTCTCATTATTTCCTGAACAAAGGTCATGTGTCTCTACCGGCTGACTTTCAAGACATTCTGTAATCTGACCTATTTTCTGCGTATTCTTAGCATTAGGTTCAGAATGCATCGCCATCCAGGTTAATTTCTGCGCAACTCACAAACTTTTCTTTTTCCAGGGCTTTGCCCACACCGTTCATTGTACTTATAACAGGATCCTCCAATTTTTATCCATCTTTTAAAGTTTAACTCAAGACCTATTACCATTTCCTATTTCCATAGTCATCCCTGATCACTCCAGTACACCCTAACTCTAATTTTTAGAGTGCTGTCTAAACTTGTGCTGTCTCCCTAACTCTAATTTTTTTTTTAATGTTTATTCATTTCTGAGACAGAGAGAGACAGAGCATGAGCGGGGAAGGGGCAGAGAGAGAGGGAGACACAGAATCCAAAGCAGGCTCCAGGTTCTGAGCTGTCAGCACAAAGCCTGACGCGGGGCTCGAACTCACAGACCGTGAAATCATGACCTGAGCTGAAGTTGGTCGTTCAACCGACTGAGACACCCAGGCGCCCCTGTCTCCGTAACTCTAAACTTCTACAGCATCTGGATAAATGTTGGAGTGATAAAAATTTACAGAAAAGTTAAACCTTTCTCTTTTTAAAAAATATTTTAAGTTTATTTACGTTTGAGAGACACAGAGACCATGTGAGTGGGGGAGGGGCAGAGAGAGAGAGGGAGAGAGAGAATCCCAAGCAGGCTCCACACTGTAAGCACAGAGCCCGAGGTGGGGCTCAATCTCACAACCATGAGATCATGATCTGAGCCGAAACCAAGAGTTGGACCCTTAACAAACTGAGTCACCCAGGCGCCCCAATAAGTTAAACCTTTTATCTTAAATGTTACTTGGAGGAGCCCGGGTTTCCTTGCAAAGCTGCCATTTATGGTTCTTCTCACTCATTTTCCTAAAGTCTGCTGAGGCAGTCCCACCTCTGTGATACTTTGGCCATACCTTCTGTGGTTGGATTCTGAGGCCATGTGTAGTTGATGGCCACGTTCCCCTGTTTATATGTATTTTCTTGGAAAAAAATAAAATTTTCTTTAAAACGCAAAACATAATCACAAGGAAAAAAATGAAATTTAGCTATTTTTTTTCATCCTTCATTTATTTGAGTGGATCTTCTACAGTTCTCAGTATAATTTGCTTGGATACACACACATACACTGTGCAGTTATATGTACATATATTACATATGTATGTACGTGTGTATATATGTTCACTCATTTATATCATATAAATCTCTCATGGTCTCCTTCAACTACAACACTGCCTGTGAAATTAAGTTAAATTACATTGCACTGAATAGATTTTACTGTGCGCCAGATTGCAAGACATTTTCCATGTGATTTCTCCTTTCAGTACAAGACATACAGTTAATGCATTTAAGACTAGGAGGATCTAAATGTTTCTCAAAAAAATTAAAAATCGTTCACAATTTAATAGATTGTTGATGTCAAAATATTTTACACTTCATTAAAATCCGAAAGACAGGTATAAAGTCATTATCACAGATTCATGAATGAAGTTTCCAGAATTAAAGTCCCGATGACTCACTCTCATTCGCCGTAAGAACAGACGTCTGTAGCTAGAATTGGCTGTGTTACACGGTGAACTGGTCACAACCTTGGGAGTAAAACCCAAGTCCTTGGTCCAATCATTTCTTCCCTAGTTATTAATAGACATCCTATGTGCGAAATTATCACCACTCTCATGTAACTGATTTTAAAAATAAATATCAGGGATTATACTTATGGTATTATAATATTATAATCACAAACAGTACCTTAAAAGATGCATTAAATGTCAGTCTTTTTTTACTCTTTGTAAACATATTCTTCTATGTGTGTCAAGAATTTACTAAAATATTAATGTCTGTATCTAAATACCAAGCAAGGACTGTTACAAGTTTATAATTCCTTGTTTGTGAGCAGGACATCAGATGTTGCAAGTATTTTTCTCTCTCTGAGTAATTGGAGACTCAATTAATTTTGGACAATCATTGTATCACTAAGTAATTAGTCTAGTGGGTTTGAAGAAGAGATTGCACAGTCTAATTGTTGCTGATCGTCCTTAAGCGATTTTTGAAGATAAATATTTTCTGGCGTGATCTCTTTAATAACATATGCATTGCACCCTCAAAAATTTCTTTTGACATTAAAAGCAAAGAAGGGCAAGTCAAGGCAGACATTTGAGCCACGAAGAATTAATCTCCAAATTATATAGAGATTATATTTGTCGTGATCTTTAATGATCTCTTCACAGATGGTGCACTTTTTAAATCAATATTAATTTGTTCTTTCCATCACCTTACATATCATCTTAAATGTACTTTGCTGCTCTGACATGATATGTTTTATTAGACATAATTTGTTGGCAGTTTCTGGAGGAATGTTTCCTTGCATATCTCTTGCATAGATAGATGGTTTACAGTCTCTTGAAAGGAAGGAGGGTAGGTAGAAAAAGGGAGAGGGAGGGAGAGAAGGAATTTAAATTTTGTTATTTTAAGCCTGTAACCTTAAGTTTAGATGGCTCTGCAGCTTTCCAGTTAGATAGCTTGAATTTTCTTTTACTTTCCTTTGAAAATGTACTTACTGCAAAATGTTTTGTAATTCATAATAGATGAAAAGATGTGCGTGATTCCATTGTATTATGTAGGGCACTTTATTGCAGTGATATTTTCTATCCTTTTACTTACACTGAGACTAATTGTAATCTTACAGCTTCAGAAGGGGAAGGACTCAGTTCTGATGTCACCTGTGCTTTCTAGAAAATGTGTCTTTCTTCATACTTCACTAGTCTGTGTTGTTGAGATTAATTATGCTTTACTATTTTATCATTTCATTTCATTTCATTTAGTTAGATTATTCACTTAGATTCAAATATCAATAACTGAAGTATTTGATTCTAACAGTGACATTAATAAATAAAATGTATTCTCTTTATTATATTCTTTCCATATTTATTGTAAAGGTTTAATCCTATATTCATTCCTTAAAACATTTTTTACTACTGAGTCTCTTATGGTTTCTTAAATAATTTGCTTAAACAGATACAGAAAATATTTGTTTTACTGTGTTTCTGTTCCACTAAATACCTTAGGAGTAGGGATCCCATTTTTAATAAATTTAAAACTGACATCTTTTCTGCACATATTACTTTTAAAATATAAAAGTTATATGTGTGGTAAAATTGCCTTATGTTGGGACAATAGGATTGAGTTAGAGTTCTAGAACTATGGGTGATTTTTAAAATTTGATGATTTCCGAAGTGTTCATAATGAGGTAATGTTTTGCCTATAATATGTACAAATTCTTAAGACTGGCATTTAATATAAAATATTCTGTTAAAGTGGTGACTTTAAATTGAAAGATCTGCTTCATTGTTTCTAATCACTGTTAATGATACCCTGACGGCCTTTTGAGATTCGTATTTTTAGGTAAACTACAGTTTACAGGTAACATTTGCCCTACCACTGTGTGCTTCTGAATGGACCATGCAGTTTCGGTGTCCATAAGTAAAATTGTATTACAATGCAACCATGCCCATTCATCATATACTGTTGTGTGCTGTGAACAGAGCTGAGTAGTTGTGTGACCGTTTGGTGTCCTGGGGAGTCAGAAGCTGTACCAGGTGACTGATCACACAAAAATAAACTTTATTTGCAGCCAGTAAGGATCACAGGGAGTAGTTTCCAAAGCCGTGAGTTCCCATGAATCCCCATGAGTGGGTGGGTTCCTTTTATGTAGGGTTAGAACAAACATTTAGACAGGGGAGCCTCGTCACCATCCATAGAGATGGCAGGCGGCCACGCGTGTGCCTTAAGGAAACCTGTGTGGGTGGTGGGTATTAAGAAAAAACAAAACAAATGCCAAACAGTACCTATATTTGTGCATATGCAATTTTCAGGAAGAGAAATTACAGCTTTTATCACATTTCACAGGGATCCATACACTAGTGAGGGCTAGTGACCACTAGCCCAAGGTAGTTTGCAAAGTAAGGAGACAAGCCAAAGAAAGGCAATTCAGCTGAAAAACAGACCAGAGAGGTAGCAAGAGAATAAAGGGGCATTGTCCCCAAAGGAAAGTGCACTGAATTTACAAATCCAAGTCCTACTTGGGTAAATTAGTAACAGTACAAATCAGACGGTGTTAAATGAAGCAGTGCATTGAAGTGCATTGAAAATAAGGACAGAGGGTTAGTGGCTATGAAATGCATTTCAAGATGCTGGCTGGAAGGGAAAGGGGCACAGGTCAGTAGTGAGTTTAAGAGTAGAAGACACTTTAGTGTGTTTATAAGATAGTTCCACACACCAAATATTGTATTAAATTTAACATTTGCGACATATAATAATCGGTAACATAGTTTTATAAAATGGACCAGTAAGTCCCCACACTGAAGGACGCTAAGACTGGCAATTGCTTACTTCCACCTGCCATTCTAAACTCCGTTTCCTGGAATAAGTAGTTGCTGGAACTGGCGGTGAAGTCTTAGGCTCCAGGGAAATCCTTGCCAGGAGAATTGGAGTGGAACTTTTTCTAACCCAACAGACCTACCAGAATACACAAACCGGGTGTCAGCTTCAGGATTCATGAGGGGAGAGACTGAATGCTAGGTGTCCTGACCTAAGTCTGTGCATCAAATTTTGAGGTAAACATCGGCTCCGTAAGTTTGCCTAGTCTTTATACCCGCTCCCCCAACTGCAAAGATTCAGGCTAAGGTGGACAGTTGAACTCAAATGTTTCTCCTCTTAAATTTATGAGATTTAAGAAGGCCAGGAAGGAGACTGTCCTCCATACACTTTACGCAGCCCATGGGATCAAAAAAACAATTTTGTTTTTTACCCATAATCATATTGTGAACTCTGTTTTTATCCAAAGATCATAACTGGTAAATGAAAATGGCGAATAATAATAATAGTGGACAGGTGATATTTATTGAGCACTTACATTATCGCAGACCTGTAAATGTGATACTGTTTGACCCTTCCAATAATACATTTTACAGAAAAGAAATTCAGTTTAGAGAACTTAGGTAATTCGTCCATAGTCGAGTGTCTTGGATTTGGCGCTCATAAGGTTGAAAAGCAGATCTCTGTCTCTCTCTCTCTCTCTCTCTCTCTCTCTCTCTCAAACACAGACACCTTACAATACCATGTTCCATTGGGAAACCCTAAAAAACAAGCTTCTGCTGGAATAGCATTAAAAGACTGTGTTCGTGCAAAGGAATGCAGCTGACTGAACAATGCAGGGCTTAGGGGCACCAGACTCCCCCACCGCCCAACCCCATGCACTCAAAAATCCATAACTTTTGATACTCCAAAAACTTAACTACTAGTAGCCTCCTGTTGACTAGAAGCCTACTAATAATATAAACAGTCAATTAACACACATTGTATGTGTTACATGTGTTCTATGTTGTATTCGTCCAGTAAAGTAAGTTAGAGAAAGGAAAATATTAATAAAAAATTATGAGGAAGATGCAATGTGTTTGCAGTACTGGACTGGAAAAAATCTGCAGGTCAGTGGACCCATGAGGTTCAGACTGATGTTGTGCAAGGGCCGGCTGCACTTTCTACCACTGACACCAGCAGCCACTGTCCACAAGGTACCATCCTGCCATTATAGCCACATAGTTTTGTGATCAAAAGATGTACTTTGGGGCTCCTGGGTGGCTCAGTCGGTTGAGCGTCCGACTTCGGCTCAGGTGATGATCTTGTGGTTTGTGAGTTTGAGCCCCGTGCTGGGCTCTATGCTGACAGCTCAGAGCCTGGAGCCTGCTTTGGATTCTGTGTCTCCCCCTCTCTGTGCCCCTCCCATGCTCATGCTCTGTCTCTCTCTGACTCTCAATAATAAATAAACCTTAAAATTTTTTTTTAAAAAATATATAATATGAATAGCTAATTTATGAAATTTGTTGATAAAAATAAAATTGCTTTTTATATAAAATTTATATTTTTTATATATTTTATATAAAATTCCTTTTCTCTTATGAAAATATCTAAACATATATTGTCTGTGCAATTAAGGGACAACACAAAAAAAATACAAAATTTACATTTCTTCCCTCATTCCTGTTGTTTAAACGACTTCAGCAGGTTTCTACAACATTGCCTTGTGGTTCTTGTCACCTGGGTACAGAGATAGCACCGTGCGGTTACTTGGGAAGCTTTACTGCACAGAGATAGTTCTGCACGGTTATTCGGGGAGGTTTGAAGTCACATAATCTTCATTATTTCCAGTCACACAAAACACTGACATCTTCTGCTTCTGATTGAGATAGACTAGGTAGTCAGGCCCAGTTATTCCCTTTAAGATATAACTAGAAGAATTAGAAAATCTAAATAAACAAGCAAATGAACAAATAAGTAAACAAAATGAAACTGAATAATTGAGTAAATATATATATACTTGAAGTCATCAAAGAACTAATAAGGAAAAATAAAGATGAAAACTTGAGTATATATGACTAAATCTAAATATTCACTGAGTAAAATAATAATGCTTTCTTTTTTTTTTTTTTAATTTTTTTAATGTTTATTTATTTTTGAGACAGAGACAGAGCATGAGTGGGGAAGGGACAGAGAGAGAAGGAGACACAGAATCGGAAGCAGGCTCCAGGCTCTGAGCCATCAGCCCAGAGCCTGACGCGGGGCTCAAACTCACGAACCGTGAGATCATGACCTGAGCTGAAGTCGGACGCTCAACCTACTGAGCCACCCAGGTGCCCCAATAATGCTTTCTTTTGAAGTGATATATATATATATATATATATATATATATAAAATAGATAAAATTATATATATATATATATATGACTTATATAACACTTCAGTTATAAACCAGGACTGACAAATGTATTTTAAGGTCTTTATTGCCTAGAAAATGAGTAAAATAATGAAGAGTATGCGTATTAATCAAAGTAAGGCAAAGGGGCAATTGAAAAGGAGTACAGAATGGACAGGATAAAATATATACAGTAAGAGTAGATTTAAATGATCCTGTTCAAAGATTGCATCAAAAGTAAAGGAGAAAATGCTCAAAATGAAAAGAGTTTTCAAACTAAATTCAAAAATAAAGCCAAATGAAGGCAGTTGACACGAAACCCAGTTAAATATAAGGATTCAGAAATCTAAAATATAGAAAATTGAAGTAGATACACCATGTAGTCAGTTTTTATGTAATAGGTGTTGTAGCTATACTATTACCCGACAAAATGGACTTTGTGGGAAAAGACATTGGTAGAGAATAAAAGGAACTTTCCCTCATGATAAAGATTCAAATTGCCAGAAAGTTAGAATAATTATGTATTCAATTGCACTTAATAACATGACCTCAGAAATAATAAAGTGTTGAAAGAATTAAAGGTAAAATGGAAAAATCCATGATCCTAGAGTGATATTTTAAAACCTGTGGGAGGTAGGATGATAGTGCCCCAAGATGACCATGTCCTAATCCCTGGCAAAAGAACTTTGCAGATATGATTAAGGTTATGGAAGTTAATCGGGGGATTATCCCGGATTATCCTGCAGAGTCCAGTCTAGTCATGTGAGCACTGAAAAGAATAGAACTTTCTCTGGCTGGAGTCTGAGAGTCCAGGACAGAGAAAGCAAGAAATACGAAGAAGGGAGGGAGATCAAAATGAATAGAGTGAGAAACAGTCAATGCACCATCGCTGGCTTTGAGGATGAATGGATCCATGAGCTGGATATACCTTCTACGGACAGAGACACACGACACACTAAGAGCTAGCAGGGAATCAGGTCCCTCCTCTCTACACTGGCAAAAATAACTCAGTCCAGCCAATAACCTGAATGAGCTTGGAAGTGAATTCAAAGGAATCCAGCCCTGGGGATACTTGGTTTTAGTTTGGTGAGACTGTCTGACTTCTGACCAATCGAACTATGAGATAATTAAGGTATACAAAATAATTTATATAAAAATAATTTAAGGCACTAAATGTATAACAACTTTTTATGGAAGCAATAGACAATATAAAACCTCTTTTATTGACTGACAAATAGGGGATAAAATAGGTAGGACAAAACAGGTGGAGGATTTGAATAATGAAATTAGCAAATTTGACCTGGTGGATTTTTATGGAAGGGACACTGAATCTGACAACTGTAGAATTCATCCCTTTCAAGGACGTGGAACACTTAAGAACTTACCAAACACTAAGCTATAAAGGAAGTGTCAACATATTCCAAATGGCTGAAATTACACAGAGTCCATTTTCTAATCATGGTACAATTGAGCTTAAAATTAATAAAAACAGAAACAATATAGAAATTCCCCACATTATATAGAAAATTACATAAAAACCTCTCATTAGTCACTAATTGTGAATATATGTAAAACCAACAGTATTTACATACAAACGATTGCAGTTAAAAATGAGTGTCCTAAGTTTGCTGGGGCCAAGGTCAATATTTTTTAAAGAAATTTTTTTATACATAAGCAATAAGCATAATGGATTTAAACAGGAATACCTTGTTCATACTAACTACCAAAATGGAGATCCAATTGTAACTATTTTAAACTAAATTCAGTTGTTGTTTTTTTTAAATTTTCTTTAAAGTTTATTTTTAGAGAGTACATGGGTGAGGGGCTTAGAGAGAGAGAGAGAGAAAGAGAGAGAGAATCCCAAGCAGGCTTCATGCTCAGTGCAGAACTCAACTTGTGGCTCAATCCCAGAACTGTGGGATCATGACCTGAGGGGAAATCAAGAGTTGGTCACTCAGTCACTCAACCAACTAAGCCACCCAGGCACCCAGTGGTAAAGTTTTTAAAGAAACAAATAAAAGCTTTCTGGAATATTGTGGTAAATTACGTAGGTTGACGTTTCAGTGATGACAATAAAAGAAACACACTTTTTTTCTTTAACTTGATAAATATGAACTATGAGAATTGTAGTTATTTTTACAAACTCTTGGGGAAACTGGATTTATGTGAATTACCACTCTTTTTATATAACTATAGGGGGAAATTCTGTGTTTATTTAGATATGACTATTATACCACTTTAGAATCTGTACCCTACTTTTCACCCAGAGACACTGAAGTCCTATTTATGAAGTGATATTAATGATTCCTCTTTGACCAAATATCCTTTCCTTTCTCTGAAAAATTTTTCTACAGGCGCAGGTTTGTGAGGCTCAATGCCGACGGTCTCAGGAGCATCAGAGTCAATTTAATAAATCTGTGTTTGATCAAGTTCTCTAAGCTATTAATAATAAGAAACTTTAAGGAATGTTTCATTAATCTAAATTTAAAATGGAGTTTGTAATTTAGGAAGGTGAGGGTTTGGAGTTGAAATAACCTTGGGTTTAGCGAACAATCAAGTTATTTCGTGATTATTGACGTTACTAGTACATTGTAAGTCGTGTCCTGATTAACAGCTTAAACGTCTATAAAGTTTAGGTTTATAACAATTCTAGTATTTTTCTTTACTTTTTTATTATTAGGCATACTCATTACAAAATAACTTCACACCAGAGTGCCTGGGTGGCTCAGTCACTTAAGCGTCAGCTTCCGACTTCGGCTCAGGTCATGGTCTCATGGTTTGTGGATTTGAGCCCCGTGTCGGGCTCTGTGCGGACAGCTCAGAGCCTGGAGCCTGCTTCAGATTCTGTGTCTCCCTCTCTCTCTGCCCCTCCTTCTCTCACTCTCTCTCTCTCTCTCTCTCTCTCTCATAAATAAATAAACATTAGACAAACTTAAAGAAATAACTTCACACCAGATAAATCTTAAATTTATTCTTATCCAGGTTTTGTTCACAGAAAGATTTCTACATAGATCTCCTTGCCACTCTAGTGACATCATTTCTCCTGATATTGAATGGAATAAGGAAGATGACAGTAATAATGGTAGATTGATTCTACCCTACTACCAGATAATTCATGACAATTGTCATTAAGTACATGTATTAATGGTAAATATTTTCCATGAAGTGTGTCATTTAAGACTTACCTGCACCCTCACATAGATGTACATTATGTGAGTGCTGCAGAAATTGCAGAACTAGAGAGCTATTTATTCATTTGCACAGAACCTCACTGCTAATGGCTGGTGGCTCTAAGCCAGAGACAGAGGCAACCTTACTCCTAACCCAAGGGCTTGATCACCGCACCGTACAAATGCATCAAGGAAGAGAAGGACAAATTTAGCAGATATATATGAAGAAAACTCCATACAGTTTTGAAAATTTATATCCCTTCACCATGGCTTAAAATAAGGTTGTCAGGGGGCGCATAGGTGGCTCACTTGGTTAAGTCCGACTTCAGCTCAGGTCATGATCTCACAGCTCATGAATTCAAGCCCCTCGTCAGGCTCTGTGCTGACAGCTCAGAGCCTGGAGCCTGCTTCGGATTCTCTGTCTCCCTCTCTCTCTGACCCTCTCCTGCTCATGCTCTGTCTCTCTCTGTCTGTCTGTCTCTCTCTCTCAAAATAAATAAGTAAATAAACAAACATTAAAAGATTTTTAAAAAAATTTTTTTAATAAGGTTTTCAGGAGCACCTGGGTGGCTCAGTTGGTTCATAGTCTGACTCTTGATTTCGGCTCAGGTCATGATCTTACAGTGGGTGCAATGGAGCCCTGCATCAGGCTCTGTGCTGACAGCACACAGCCTGCTTGGGATATTCTCTCTCTCCCTCTCTCTCTCTGCCCCTCCCCCACTTGCAAGCACGCTTTCTCACTTTCAAAATAAATACATAAAACTTAATTAAAAAAAATAAGGTTTTCAGAAAGACTGAGGAGTATGTAAGACCAGTAATACAAACAGTATTAGTACTAATTTGAAAAACAGTTACCCTTACTTGTTGGGTCTAAATTATTGTTCTGGTTCATAGTTCAGTAAAAGAATGATATGCTAACAGAATGTTAGAGAGAATGGGGCACCATGTTTTGAATTGTCAAACCGAGGTGGTGATTTCAGGAAGGGGCTGTGCTTCTTATCTGTGTGATCCCAGAAAATTGAATAATTTCCAATAGGTTTGGTTTCCTGGATGGAAGAGATAATAGTGTATTTAGGATAGTTTACTGAAGACTAAAGGATACGGAGGAGGTAAGGCCAAGCCTCCAATTCTGGAGATGCTCTGTGAATTCATGGAATGGTCGGAAGGGCGTGATGGCCAACTACTTCGTTAGATCCTGCACTCCCCACATTCATGAGGTCATGCTTCCCCAAATTTAATTTTCAACGTAAAATACACATGATTATTTTCACTATGAAACATTTCTCTTTTTTTTTTTTTTAAATGTTTTATTTATTTTTGAGAGAGAGAGAGACAGAGCACGAGTGAGGGAGGAGCAGAGAGAGAGGGAGACACAGAATCCGAAGCAGGCTCCGGGCTCTGAGCTGACAGCGGGGCTCTGAGCCCGATGGGGGGCTCAAACTCACAAACTGTTGAGATCATGACCTGAGCCGAAGCTGGACACTCAACCAACTGAGCCACCCAGGCGCCCCTGAAACATTTCTTTTTTGCTGAAATGTTTTATTAAATTTATTTTTATTTTTACCACATTTTTAGGTTAATAACTATATAGCTTATACCCTTTACTTTTAGATTTTGTTTTGTTTTGATTTGTTTTAGAGAGAGAATGCATGTGAGTGGAGGAGGGGCAGACAGAGAGGGAGAGAAAGAATCTTAAGCAGGCTCCATGCTCAGCAGGGAGCCAGACTTGGGACTTAATCCCACAACCCTGGGATCATGACCTAACCTGAAATCAAGAGTCAAAAACTCTGGGTACCTGTGTGGCTCAGTTGGTTAAGTGTCTGACTTCTGTTCAGGTCATGATCTCATGGTCCGTGAGTTCGAGCCCTGCATCAGGCTCTGTGCTGACAGCTCAGAGCCTGGAGCCTACTTCTGATTCTGTGTCTCCCTTTCTCTCTGCCCCTCCCCCACTCATGCTCTGTCTCTCTCTGTCTCTCAAAAATGAATAAATGTTAAAAAAATTAAAAATAAAAGAATCAAAAACTCAACCAACTGACCCACCAAGGCCCCTTATTCTTATCCCTTATACTTATTCCTTATACTTATCTTATACCTTATACTTATTCTAATTATGTCGCTACTACTCATATTTCTTAAACTATGGGGAAAATAATAGACTAATTAAAAAAATGAGAAAGACTAAATCCCATGTAACACTGAGACTAATAAATACAGTTTTAAAATTCATCTTATTCACTTTCCTTATGATATGGTTTTCAACTTCAAATCAACAAAGATTCTCTCTTTCACTTTGTTTAAATTTTGTGAGATTAATAACCTTGAAAACTCCCTTTAATGCATTACGGCAGGGACACTAAAATACCTTATTTATGACTAATAACTATAAAATATAAAGTAGGTTGGGGGATGGTGATGACCTAACATCAGATTTGGACTGTAAGAAAAGGAGATATATATATATACATATATGTCATTTATGTATTATATATATTTATATTATATATTTTATATAATATATATGTCCTATATATATATATATCTTTTATATATATATATATATATATGAAACTTTTTCTGTAGAATGCCTGTATATCATGAAGAATTATAAAAAGTGACATGATGACCAATGTATCAAGATGACCATCTTGCCCAACTACATGTATAATAGTTTACATACCATAGAGGGTATTTCATATTAGCTGGTATCATATGATGGTTAATTAGGATTTTTATTTTATTTTATATTAAATGCCATTACACATTTTTCTTCTGACATTGTATAGTACTTTTCTTCAACAATACCTGTTAAGTTAATGTGCTCGTTAATTTTTTTTTAATTGGTTTCGGGGCACCTGGGTGGCTCAGTTGGTTAATTAAGCTCCTGACTTGGGCTGAGGTCATGTACTCACAGTTTGAGGCTTCGAGCCCCGTGTCGGGCTCTGTGCTGACAGCTCAGTGCCTGGAGTCTGCTTCGGATTCTGTGTCTCCCTCTCTCTCTGCCTCTTTGCTGCATCACACGCTGTCTCTGTCTGTCTTAAAAATAAATGAACATCAAAAAAAATTGCTTTCTAAATGTTTTAAAGATTAAGTTAATGATTAAAAACATTTTAATGTTCATACCTATCAGAAACTAGCAGCTGAACTCAGACAAATTAAACCATAGAAAAGTATGAGAATCTCTTGCTCTCTCTTTTGTTTCTTCTTTCACCTTCAGGTGTACCTTATTTAATATTTTGGCTGAGAATTGTTCCAAATATATACTTTATGAATATAAAAATTAAATGTAAAGGAACACAGCTTTATTATTTTAAAAATATTTTTCATATAATACATGATATACTCAAGTCTTGGATTTTTGTTATGAAAGTGCCTATGGATACGGTCTGTTTTACGATCATATTTTCTATTATTTATTTAAACAATATCAGAACTTTTTAGACCTAAATAACATTTTAATAGAAGTAATGGAGTGCCCATATAACCAACATCCAATTTCGTGTATTGTTAACAGCTTTTATTAGTATCGGACATCTTTAACAACAGTGAAATACAATTATTAACTAAAATCCATATTTATTTGGATGTCGTTAGTTTTTACCTAATGTCCTTATTGTAGTTCCAGGTTTCTGGGATGTCATTTTATTTTAGGCATCATATCTCTTTTAGTCTTCTCTAGACTTTGGTACTTTTATTGTTTTTGATGACCTTGACAGTTTTGAGGAGTACCAATCAGATACTTTCTTTCTAGTAGTTAGATGATTGATAGATAGATAGATAGATAGATAGATGATAGATAGGTGATAGATGATAGATAATAGATGCATGTGTCTATATATTGCTTATGTGTATATATGCCATATAGTCATATGCATAATATATATTGTATATCATATATAGGTCTATAGACCCTTTTTAATTTTTGCTTATTTTCCCAGTAAAATCCTCTATAGGTCAAAAACCTTATCTAAGATCAAACGTTGCATTTCGTTACGTGGCTTTGAGGTCTCCATCTCAGCTCCTTAGTATTCCCTTGCCATTAATGACTTTAATTGTCAAGAGTAGGGCAGTTTATAGACTATTTCTCAATTTGCATTTACCTGATACCTCTTCATGATTATAAATTTTGTTCAGAAATACCACAAAGATAATAGGTGTTTTTCATAGGACATAACAAAAGAGACACACACCATCAATGTATCCTGTTACTGATAAGGGTGGCTTCTTCAGACATTTGCCTAACATTTTTATTAGTGATTTGTGAAAAACTGATTTGCTGAAAAACCGTTGATGAAATGCACATCACTGTGGTCGGGTACTGCTACTTCTCTTTGCCCCTTGAGCATTTGTTGAGTGCTTCTTTATGCATTATGCAATAAACTAGCAATGAAGGTTTGATTATGAGTGAAAAGGTGAGTATACTGAAATGATAATTTGGGAATTTATGAAATAATCTGCTTGCTGAGAATCTACCTGTTTTCAATGGCAATCATAATATGAGTTCTCTGAAATGCAGACACTAGCTTCATTGAATTCTTTGTCTCTCCATAAGATATCTCAAGACTATTTTTCCTTAGGGCCAAACCTAATTTATCTTTGATGAAATACATCACCCAAATTGCATCATTTCAGATTATCTGTGTGTTGAGTTCTGGTATGTGCCACATTGTGTTTATTTCCTCTTTCATTTCCCCTTTACTCCAAAGTTTATTAATAGCAGATTATGAAATTTCTGAAATAATATATTTCACAGTGCCTGGGAATTTATACTCTGAAGTCAGACAGTCTGTGTTGTAGTTCTCATCTACCAAGCAGTAGAATTATGACATCAAGAAGAAGTTCTTTGGGGCGCCTGGGTGGCTCAGCTGGTTAAGCGTCCAACTTCACTCAGGTCATGATCTCACAGTACGTGAGTCCAAGCCCCGCCTCGGGCTCTGTGCTGACAGCTCAGAGCCTGGAGCCTGTTTCAGATTCTGTCTCTCTCTCTCTCTCTCTCTCTGCCCCTCACCTGCTCACACTCTCTCAAACATAAATAAACATTAAAAATTTTTTTTACATAAAAAGAAAGAAGTTCTTTGCCTGTGATTCCTCAACTATAAAATAAGTATAACAACAAAAAATAATGTTACAAAGTTGTTTAAAGGACGAAAAGAGATAATACTTTTGAAATACTTAGTATAGGTTCTGGCCATCGTTTCTTGTGGTTCACTTTGCCTTGGAACTATGCTTCAAAAAAAGTTATGTATTTGAAAATCAAGATGTCTTGACAAATGAAATGCAAAATGTAAGTCTGTAAACTGGCAGTAATTAGTGGAACAACACTGACAAACCCAGATTTTTCTCACAATGGTGAAATGACATCAACTCTGAACATATTCCATTTGAGCAGTCACTGTCCTGATCAAATTCCTAGTCTTGTGCTCTTCTTTCACATTTCATCATGGCAGCATCCTCTGCTTCCATTAATACATGTATTTTTAGACACCTATTCTTATCAGTCATTATACTGGATCTAAGAGCACAGATGGTGTCCTTGAGGAAGCATAAGAGTGAGATTTTTGTCTATATTTAAGAATTTTTACCACATTTTATATATGTATTCCTTATATTTGCTGGATATAACGTGATTTTTAAAATTTATATATTTTATATATTGGAAAATACCATATATACATACACACACACACACACACACACATATATGACATGTATATAAAATATATATGAAACGCTCATGTATTGGAAACTTGATAAATATCTTCAACTATTCAAGGAATAAAAAAATGACTGGACCTTCAGAGCCATGCCCGTGCATAGAATTTCTTTGAATAGACAGCACTGGCATGTAA
>NC_064818.1:3138429-3147085 GCF_023721935.1 Panthera uncia
GGTCCCCGTTTTCTTCCTCCAGGGAATTAGGCACATTCTCTCTGGGAAAAGGAAGACAAGCAATAAAAGAAAAAAGAGAAGGAGATTAAGGGACAGGAAAGAAGCACATAAAATATATATTCTCTACTTTAAACATGGAAATGGGTTTCAGCTGTTTTAAAGGATTCAAGTATCCAGATATTCAAGAAATTTCAAATTTAGCAAGGTCATACACATACATGTACATTGTCTCTGTGTGTTTGTATGTATAGATAAACACGCATAAATTCAATTTAAGCTTACTTGCTTAAATTTGCTTTAGTTTTTAGTGAAGATGAATAGAGTTAATTATCACTCTAATAATAAATCCTCTTATTTTGAAGATACTTATCTACATGAATTTGCCTTTAATGATTTCTTCAGAGGAAGCGCTTTTCAATAGTAATTATGTGGCTTTCATGACCAAAATAGGGAATCCAGATTCTACACACAGGTGCGAAAACAATATGATGTTAAAGGGAACATGAAGAACATACATAATGTTTTTCTAACTCTTTTTTCTTTGCAAGGTAACTTCCACTGAATTTGAATTCAGGAATGTGTGTTATTTGCAGTTCTGGAAAGTTTTAAGATACACTTCACATAGACCTTTGATTTGGATAAATGTTTGAATAAGACAAATATTCTATTAATGAGTTAATATAACACCAACGCAATTGTCACAGAAACAGTGATTATAATAAGCTTTCGATACATAAGCAGAGACTCAGAGACTATGTGATTTAATCATCCTAAGAAAAGGCTGAAGTCCTCAACAATGTGAAGCCGTGTACAAATTCATTACTACACTCCGTTTGTACAGGCTCTCTTGGTTTTTAAATAGATCGCTGCTCTAAAGCGTTACTTCCAAGGCAGGGTGACTTTCAAGAAAGATCATACAATTATTTTATCTGAGGAGGAAGTTAAAGGAAGAATAACAACCAAAGAATGAATGGCTTCTAATTTGGAGAGATGACAGTGATGGAAGAGAATCTTCAGACCATCCAGTGTAATTGAGGAGACCCTGAAAATCCGTGCAGGCACAAGAAGATAGCAGCTCATCATTTTAAAATAGGTCCATTTTCAAGGACCACATAAATGAGAGAGCAGGGATTTCTAACACCGTGCAAACACTACAGCTTATCTTCAAAGGATCATGAAGTATGATCAAAGCACCAGAAGACTGTCCGGACCCCGGTGCAGATAAGTCAACACCCATTCAGAGTGCTGAGGCGGGTACCGCCCTGGGTGCATTAGAACATGGAGGCGACCCTCACCTCTGCAAAATCAACCTGCTGTACCTCAGGGACAGAACTTGGTATTTTCACTGGTACTAATTTTAGCCAGTTTGGTGGGCATTGAGTCATGTTCCATTGGTGTTTTAATTAGGATTTCCTGATGCCTAATGAAAGTGTGCACTTTTTATATGTTTATTGGCCACAAGCTTACGCTCTTTTTTGTGAATTTTCTATTCAAGCGTCTGTCATTTGCTTGTTGTATTGTAGAAGTTCTTTATATGTTCCGAACATAATCTCCTTGCTGCATATACATACTGAAAGGATCTCCACCACTTTTTTCTTTATATTTTTACTTTCTTATTAGTGGTAATAGATAGGGGTTCTTATTTTTAATGTAGTACAATTTGTCCATATCTTTCATGTTTTTTTTCATATTTCTTATTTAATGTTTGCCGATTGTAATATCTCGAAGATAGGATCTTGTTTTCTAAACTGTATCTTATAATTTGCAAGTTTTATTTCAATTTTTGATTTAAATTCTGGTTATTTGACATACATGGCAAAATTGGTTTCAGGTGTAGAGTTCAGTGGCTCCTCACTCTTGTGATTTATATTTTTATAGATACAATCGGCACATGATGTAGTAATCTCAGACGTACAGTGAAATGATTTGGTGTACGTGCATATTTGAAATGATCACCACAATAGGTCTAGGCAACAGTCATCACACATAGACTTAGACTTTTTCTGTGTGTGGTGAGAACTTTGTAGATCTACTTGCTCAGCAAGTTTCACACATGTAACACTGTGTTGTTCACTAGTCATCACTCTGTGCACTGCACTCCCGGGCTTACCTCTCTTAAGGCTTGAGCTTTGCACCTTCTGTACCTTTTGACTGCCTTCATCCAGGGGGTGTGAAAACACACACACCACATTCATACCTCTGGCAACCACCAGTCTGCTCTCTGTACCTATGAATTCATTGTGTGTGTGTGTGTATGTGTGTGTGTTTTTTTTTTTGAGGATTCTTGTTTATTTGTTTTTTTTTAGATTCCACATATAAGTGAGATTATATGGTGCTTTCTTATACTTATTTCATTTAATGTAATTCCCCCAAAGTCCATCTGTGTTGTGCAAATGGCAAGGTTTCCTTCTTTTCTACAGCTGAGTGATTCTCTCTTACATATATACGTAGATACAGTTATAGTCATAGGTGTAGATATAGATAGATATAGATATGCACATATGCATACCTATATACATGCACACACATACTTTAATATGTATCATAAAAGATGCATGTTACTCCATTGTGTGAGTACATTTGTATATCATATTTTTGTATCCATTTATCTACCAATGGACACTTAGGTTTTCCTGTGTGTTAGCTATTGTAAATATTGCTGCAATGAACATGGAGTTGCATTTATCTTTGAGTTAGTGCTTTCATTACTTTTGGATAAATACCCCAAAGTAGTATTACTGGATCATAGGGTAATTCTATCTCTAATATTTTTAGAAACCTCCTTACTATTTTCTACAGTGGCTGCACAAATTTATCTTCCTATCCACAGTGCATAAGGCCACCTGGAACTTAGATTTGTGGTTTTGGTGTGTTTATTTTAAGTAGGCTTCACTCCTAGCACAGAGCCCAATGCGGGGCTTGAACTCACGACCCTGAGACATAACCCGGCTAAAATCAAAAGTGGGACACTCAACCTACTGAGCCACTGACATGTTCCAGAATTTTGTATTATGTAGGCTGTGAAGTATGAATTGGTATCATTTTTTTTCCATATGTATCTTTTTTTTTTTAAGATTTAATTTTATTATTTATTTATTTATTGAGACAGAGAGAGTGCAAGTGGGGAGGTGGGGGGAGAGAATCTTAAGCAGGCTCCACACTAAGTGTGGAGCCTGGGATCATGACCTGAACTGAAATCAAGAGTGGGAAGCTCAACCAACTGAGCCACCCAGCGCTCCCCCCGCCCCATATGGATTTCTAATTAACATAGCACCATTTATTGAAGGGATCATTGAATTCACAACCACTGTTGTCTTTTTCCATGAATCAGGTAACTACCTATAGGGATTGTTTTTGGACATGATATACTGCCCTCTGGTATATTTGTTTACTCTCAAGCCAATACCACAGTATCTCAGTTTCTAAGATTTGTATTAAAGTCTAGAAACTGGGTATTGTTAGTCTTCCAACTTAGTTCTCCTCCTCCTGCTCCTCCTCCTCCTCCTCCTGCTCCTCTTCCTCCTCCTCCTGCTCCTCCTCCTCCTCCTCCTGCTCCTCCTCCTCTTCCTCCTCCGTCTCCTCCCTCTTCCTCCTCCGTCTCCTCCCTCTTCCTCTGTTTTTTTTTTTCTTTCAAGTAGACTTCACACCCAGCGTGGAGCCCAACGCTTGGTTTGAACTCACAACCCTGAGATCAAGACCTGAGCTGAGATTAAGAGTTAGATGATTAACTGACTGAGCCACCCAGGCTCCCCCAAACTTAGTTCTTCTTTAAGACAACTTAAAATTTTAGAATCAAATTTCCACATCTATTGATAAATTTGTAAAGGACTGACAACTTTACCTTATTGCTAAGACAAATTTATTGACACAGCATATCTTTCCATTGATTTAATTTTTTATTAAACAATGAAAATACAGATCTAAAATGTTCCTCATAAGAGCTTTAATCCAATTTTGACATTCATAGGCAGGAAACAATTTCAGAAGAATGGGGATCATGGAGCTAAGTGGACACAGATGATACCCAATCCTGCCTCAGCTTCTGGTAGATTGAGACTTTTAGTCACGCTGCTAATACATTACTAGTGTTGCTTGTCATGTACGGCCAATCTTCATTACCACTGATTCTGTAATTGCAACTTTGCCTAGTTGCTCAAATTTATTTATGAGTCCAAATTCAATAATGCCCAAACTTCTGTGGTCATTCACAAACGTGCACAAAGAGATGAAGAATTAGGATCACCCCCTGTGGACACTTCTAACTAAAGCCAAACAAGGTAACACTGTGCCCATTGTTTCACCTCTCACTATAAACAAGTATCCTTTTTTGTGGTCTAACTAGTGCCACATTGTTTACACCTGTGTACCCTCTGTTGGTGACTTTGCTGTTTAAGATGGCCCCCGAGTGTAGCGCTTCCATGCCGTGTAGCAATCCTAGGCCAAGAAGGCAGTAATGTACCTTCTGGAAAGAATATGTGTGTTAGACAAGTTTTATTCAGGCATCAGTTATGGTGCTGCTGGCTGTAAGCTAAGTGGTAGTGACTCAAACATACATATTAAATAAGGCGTCTTTAAACAGTAGCACACATGAAGCAAGGTTATATATAGATTGGTTGATGAAAGTGTTGTGACCAGAGCCTTGCAGGAAGCTAAACTTGTGTCCCTCCCCACCCCCCCCAGGGGTGTAATAACCCTGTATTCTCTCTAGAAGCAATGGCTCAGTATTTGTTAATTCAGTGTTCACAGTGACTTTATAGAATAAGATTACCATGGGTAATGAGAATCAGTTTTATTTACATGAAACCATGAATGCAATGCTTCTGTGGGGAAATACTGCAAATAAGATTGCATGTGAGGACAAATCTCTCTTTGGAGCACTGTTCATAATGTTTAGGTTAGCTTCACTACCATGGATCATGAGATACACAGACGGTTAACTGAGAACTGTTCATTTTTATTTTCACATTCTAATTTATTTTATGCATCTTCTTGAAATACTCAATTTTCTTGCTTTGATTTTCTTTAACTTTTACATTTGCACGTATCTGTGCATTTTCTGTATTTCCCAGTAGCTGTACAATCATCTGTGGGAAAAGATATGAACTAAATAAGTAAGTGATGCCCTCAGGCAGCTGCCCAAGCCAATGATCATCCCATGCATAGAATGCCCTTCAGAAAACCAAATGTATATTTCTGAGACTTGCTGAAATGTTAACACAGAACATGCCCATCTGCATGGCAGATGTGCCCTGAAAACCGTTAATAATAATGTATAGGGCAATGTAGTTTTGTAATAAACAGCCTGTCATGTTTCAACCCCTACATCATATTCAGAAATTTACAAAGCACCACTGTGTGGTTTGACATTTATGAAGTGTGTGTGTGTGTGTGTGTGTGTGTGTGTGTGTGTGTGGATATATGCTTTCTTCCACTGGGTATAGATATAATGAACAAAATCTGTGCTGAAAACTTATAGTGTTTAAAACCATGTCGCGTGTCCCAACTCCCTTTTGCTTGTTAGCAGCTAGTGAACCCTCTCACTGGAACCTCTTCATCTCTCCAGACCTTGCTTGTTAGCACAGAATGCCATGCCTTCTTTTTTCTTAGCTGTTTTTCTTATGTTAGCTTTCAACATTCCTAACACTTGCCTGTATCTGAACAGGCCAACCATGTGAGCAGTAGACCACAGATACAAGTGTGCAGGCTGCATTTTACCCCTGTGTGTCTGCGGGGGAAATTTGGAAATGAGGAGAAGATGTGCCAACATCTTTGGCCTGGACATACAAGTATGGAAGAGAACAGAACTCACCAGTCAACGCAAATGCTGAATGAATGACGTGGCATACTTCTGAGTCCTTTGCTCTCCACAAGTAAATACCACATTTTCAAAGTTGGAGTGAAAGTCTTTCTAATCCTTACTGAAATTGTAAACACAGACAGCACCCGAACCAAATGTGGTGCAGAAATCTGCTGCTGTTATAATAATGCTTTCCATTCCATTTCCAAGGCGCTAATTCTCCTTTTAAAAAGAGCTTATGTGGCTCAGTAGGCTGAAGAGCCAACTGTTGATTTTGGCTCAGGTCATGATCCCTGGGTCACGGGATCGAGCCCCACATCGAGATTCATGCTGAGCCTGGAGTCTGCTTGGGATATTCTCTCTCTCTCTCTCTCTCTCTCTCTCTCTCTTTCTCTCTCTCTCTCTCTCTCTCTCTCTCTCTCTCTCTGCCCTGCTTCTGTGCACGTGCATGCTCTCTCTCAAAAACAGAAGAGCTTATGTAAGTAATGAATCACTAAATACCACTCCTGAAACCAATATTACATTATGTGCTAGATAACTAGAATTTAAATAAAAAAAATTAAGTAATATGTCAAGAAACATGAATAGCAATACATTATATTGAGAAAAAATGAAAATAAATAAATAAAATGAGCTTAAAATTCTATTTAGATAGAGGTCATTCGTAACTTTGATATCATTATGGCAATGGTAAGATTGATTCTCTATGTATACAACTAGGCAACTGTTTCTCTTTTATTTTCCATCCAAACACATAAACTAGTAGAATTTATTGTATAATCATATTTCAAGGAATTATATATAATTATATATAATTTCAAGGAATTATAAAAGTATGGTCACATAAATTCTATTGGGGCCAGGTATGTGCAGCACCCCAAAATAATCTTAAGTCCTAAAACAAGCATGATTGAAATTAAATTACTTTTTCGACCAACCTTTAATTACCACCATAAACAAATGCATGGTAAGTCCTTTTACATGTAGTCTAACAACCATCTTTGTTGGACTTTGTCACTGAATGTATTTTTATAAAGGCAACCAAGAAAATAACGTGGGGTTTATTTCGAATGACTAGCTATTAAAAATTATACCTCCTTATAAATTTTTATTTTTATATTTTAAATTTTATGTATTTAGTTTTGCATGAGAGAGAGTGAGCAGGAGAGGGGCAGAGGGAGGGAGAGAGACAGAATCCCAAGTAGGATCTATGCTCAGCATGAAACCTGACACGGAGCTAGATTCCAGGACCCCCTGGGATCATAACCTGAGCCAAAATCAAGAGTTGGACGCTCAACCAACTGAGCCACAAGAAGCCCAGTGATGTTTCCATCTAAAGGAAACATGTTGGGGCGCCTGGGTGGCGCAATCGGTTAAGCGTCCGACTTCAGCCAGGTCACGATCTCGTGGTCCGTGAGTTTGAGCCCCGCGTCAGGCTCTGGGCTGATGGCTCGGAGCCTGGAGCCTGTTTCCGATTCTGTGTCTCCCTCTCTCTCTGCCCCTCCCCCGTTCATGCTCTGTCTCCCTCTGTCCCAAAAATAAATAAAAAACGTTGAAAAAAAAATTTAAAAAAATAAATAAATAAAGGAAACATGTTAGTGAGGAAGAGGAAAAATATTAATTGGTCGTAGTACATTAAGGCACCATAGCAGTTTTGTGTTGCCTTTTTTGAGTCTCAAAAACATTTGGATAGCTGGAGAAAAATACAGATCTTTTCACGGTTAGGGTCTTTGAATTTGCAAATACTGCATACTAAGAAGTAACATCCTTCAAATCATCCATTCCAAACAAATACTATATAGAATATTTATTTCTAGAAACTCAATCTTGAAAAGTCTGGGTAATAGATAATGTTGAGATTTAGAGAATATTATGCTTTATTTTCTCCTTGACTAAAAATAGTTCTTTTCATATAAAACTGCCATCCCATCACTTACACGAATCATCAGGGAGGTTTCATTTGCATCTTGGATTCTGAGATTCCAATGTGAGCTTAGGTGTTTTTGTTTTTGCTTTTTTTTTTACGTGGATAGATAATACTTCAAACTTTACATCTAGTCAACTTGAATTTCTATTATTAAACCAGCATGGAGAAAACTGTCAACCTGTCTACATAATGTAAAATTTCCAAAAGAAAATAATGTCACTGTATAGTAAAAATGCACTGAATGTTAGATAACTTGTTACATTATCAGGTGAGAGAGTCCTAAGGTTTTTCTCTTGTTTGTTTTACTTTTTTGTTTGTTTTACTTCTAAATAACTTTGATGTGGTGCCGTGGGTTGAAGTCACCATGTTTCATAGTGTACAGGTGACTAATTAACTGATTGTGTTCAAACTTCTTCCTTCAGTTTTTTTTTCAACGTTTTTTTTTTTTTTTTTTTTTTTTTTTTTTTTTTTTTTTTTTTTTTTAATTTATTTTTGGGACAGAGAGAGACAGAGCATGAACGGGGGAGGGGCAGAGAGAGAGGGAGACACAGAATCGGAAACAGGCTCCAGGCTCCGAGCCATCAGCCCATAGCCCGACGTGGGGCTCGAACTCACGGACCGCGAGATCGTGACCTGGCTGAAGTCGGACGCTTAACCGACTGCGCCACCCAGGCGCCCCTTCTTCCTTCAGTTTAAAAACACTGGGGCACCTGGCTGGCACAGTCAGTTAAGTGTCTGAGTCTTGGGTTCAGCTCAGGACATGATCTCACAGTCTGTGGGTTTGAGCCCCGCATCAGGCTCTGTGCTAACATCAGGGAGCCTGCTTGGGATTCTCTGTCTCCCTCTCTTTCTGCCCCTCTCCTGCTTGTGTCCTCTCTCTCTTTCTCTCTCTCTCTCTCTCTCACACACACACACACACACACACACACACA
>NC_064818.1:3147095-3349037 GCF_023721935.1 Panthera uncia
ACTCTGACGTTCATAAGTGTAATTAAAATAAGGGGTAGCTTCTTTAAAACAATATTTTTATTTTTTTCTCTCATTTAAAAGGAACAATGATTTGACAGGTATTCACACACAGACACACATACCTACAGGCATTCCCCCCTAAAGCTTTGATTTACTGGCCTTATTCTCTGTTTCATTTGAATCCATTTTACCAAAGATCATGAGAAACCCTTTATTATAGCTTTAATTTCGGCATTTCTTTACTTAATCCAGGCATTTCCCCAGTTCTCCTGGGGGCATCCAGTGAGGTGCATGTCCTAATCTATTTCATTTCACTGAAAACGGAAGCTCTTAGTTTTGCTTTTGATACAATATTGCAGTATGTAGTTTTTTGTTAGTATTTTTCATTTCTTCTTTTAGTCAATATTCTTGATTATTATAATGAACATACGAAGAAATAATTATTTGTCTTTATTGCTGTTACTGAGAAATACCAACGTGTATAACCATTTCTGAGAATAATCTTAAGATCTCAGTGTTCTCATGAGACTTGACCTCTGAGTCTCCTCTGACCTATACTCAGCTCATTTTCATATGAGTGCCCATACCTGTAGTTTCCACACAGTCTTACAGGAAACTGCCTGATTTAAATAGTAAGTATGGTTGGGGCACCTGAGTGGCTCAGTCAGTTAAGTGGCTGACTTCAGCTCAGGTCGTGATCTCACAGTTCACGGGTGCTAACCCCATGTCGGGCTCTGTGCTGACAGCTCAGAGCCTGGAGCCTGCTTCGGATTCTGTGTCTCCTGCTCTCTCTCTGCCCCTCCCCCGCTCATGGTCTGTCTCTGTCTCTCAAAAATGAATTTAAAAAAAATTTTAAAAATTTCAATGTAAGTGTGGTGAATTACAAGAAGGGCTAGAAGTTCAGGTTAATTGCATTATAAGAGGAGGTATAAAAGTAAAAAGATAAGGGTGAAACAGGAATTAGATATACTCCCAATTCTCCTCAACAAACAGGACACTGCAAATAGTCCACCTTGACTGAAATGTCCTCAGACAGTGATGGAATAAAGTTGCAACCTTCCAAAATACTGTATAACCATTACCCCAGGTTTTCTACTCCATCATCCTCTGCTGGCTATGCGTAGCATCCCTATATTTTTGGAGCCCTTCACACAGGTTTTAATTTTTTTTTTTAAACGTTTTTTATTTATTTTTGGGACAGAGAGAGACAGAGCATGAACGGGGGAGGGGCAGAGAGAGAGGGAGACACAGAATCGGAAACAGGCTCCAGGCTCCGAGCCATCAGCCCAGAGCCTGACGCGGGGCTCGAACTCACGGACCGCGAGATCGTGACCTGGCTGAAGTCGGACGCTTAACCGACTGCGCCACCCAGGCGCCCCAAGGTTTTAATGGGAAAGACTAAACTTTCTCTTTTTAAGATTTGGTTTTATTTTTACTAATCTCTATGCCCAATGTGGGGCTCAAACTCATGACCCTGAGATCAAGAGTCACATGCTCCACTGACTGAGCCAGCTGTACCCCACCCTCCCAACCCCCACACACTACACTTTCTTTTGCTGCATTTTTCCCTTTGGGATAAGATCCACTTTATCCAATGGATCTATCCTTTCATCTGTCTTTCAATATATTGATCATGACTTTTTCTTCACAACCTCACATGAAAATCCTCATTTGCATTCTTCTCCCCTGCCCCGCCACTGACCATTGGTTACCCATAAAATCATAAACTTAAACATGATACAACTTATTAAAATATCTCAAGTCTTTCAATACTTTCATCTACAATGTAATCATTTGAATCTGTCTTTGGTAAAGAGTTAATTCAGACTTCCAGCCTCATTTTTAGTAGTGTCCAAAAAATGCAGAACTCGTGACGCGCATAGTAAAGTATTTATTTTCACCAGAAGCTTCATTACTTGAATTTTCCAGTGATTTTTAAAATTTAACATGCATTGGAATGACTCGGAGAGCCTAAGGAAACAGTGATTGTTGGCGTTACCCTTAGAGTTTCTGATTCAGGAGGATTGAGGTGAAGCGTGAGAATCTGCAGGTTTCTCGGTGATGCTGAGAACCACTGGCCTTGGAATCAATGACTGGTTATAATTTATATCATTGATAAAAGAAACAGATAGAAGAGTTATCCTGAAGTTCTAACAAAGGTTTTCAGTAGCAGATCAAAGAGCACTGAGCTGGCCCAGCAAGTCGAATGTTACCGTTGGCTCCGGAAATTAAACTGTTATTGAAGACTCTGGTTTTAACACATTTAGGTAAGTGAAAGTCTATTTTGACGGACACAGGCAGATGTTATTGCTTTTATTACCTTGACAAGAGAGTATTTTTGATGAGTTACTAGATATTTTATTTAACGCCTGCAATATTACTTTAACTTAAGGGCTTGATAGTTATCTGCAATTACATAATAGTTATGCTGTGTTGGCATGGGTAAGAGTTACAGTTTAATTACAGAGTACCTTCCTTCTAGATTTATTAATCTTTTTTATAGATGATAGTGCTAAAATTATCCTTCCTGGCATGCAGTTACCTTGACACCTGTTACAGCTAAATAGGATTTAAAAATGCTACACTGAGGAATATTATAAAATAAATTGTAAAACAAAAGGTCAACTTCTCCTACAGGCAGATTCGGCTCCATTGTGCAAACTGAATACATTCAGTTATGACTTACGTTGTTATTGACCACATGGAGTTCATTCTCAGAGAATATTCCCAAGATAATTTTACTTTAAAATAGTGTTTCAGATGTTGAACGGAGGATGGTGATATAATCAATACTTATGTTTTTATTTAATTAAGTTTTGCCCAAAATGAAGAGCATGAACTAAGTTTCAGAAGCAAATAGAATTGTTGCCTTATTTATAAACATTTTCTATTATGCTTTCATACACTTTTAGTCATGATTGGAGGTGGTGTTCTTTAATTGTGGGTTTTTCTGGCATTTTTATTTCTGTATTTTTTTCCACTGTGGAAAATATGAAAGTAGATGTTGTAGCTAATTTGTTTAAAAATGTTACAGAGTTGTTGCTAATACAAGAAATTTAGCCCATGCTCTCCAAATTGAGAGCAATCTGTGTAGGTAGGTTCAAAACTTTATCTTATTGAAAACAAGGCCGTGTTCCTTTATATAATTATGTTTTGGGAAGCTTGCCATATTGGCAAGGTAAAAATTTGCATGAGGCAGCCCATGGTTTATAAACATACATTTTTTTTAAGGTTAGAAAGCAACTAACCTTGTTTTAAGCAAAGGCATTTAAAAATATTTTTAAATAGTTTACTTAACTTTTTGGGTTGTATTACGATTCAGTTAAGCAAAACCTTGTATTTTTATAAACAAAATAATTACAACACCTGCCATGATTACTTTTATTTTTGTTACATCTATCGGCCAGCAAAAATTGAGACACAGGACAAGGACTGGATTTAAGGTGTCAATATGAAAGATCCCCTTCCAGCAGGAGCGTCTACAAAAACAGGTGATGACAATCCTTTGAGGCGGACAGGGAATGATCAATAGGGCTGAGTACTTTATAGGGTACAAACAGATGAGAAGTTAAAAAGGAATGTAGGAAGAAAGAACCCATCCATGTGAAGATAATATATGCCCACTGAGAGTAAAAATTTCTGCGCGAAGACAGCAGGTTGAGATGTAAACCACCAGAAGTGGAGTGGATGAAACCATTATCATAGGTCACTCATTCCAACATTTAGTAATAAAAGAAACAAGATTGAGACATCGGGGGTCAAGAGTTGGGGTGGTGGGTGAGAAATCACAAGTCGGTGAAGGCAGTAGGAATGACGGAGAGAAGGGTGTGTGGAGTACAGACTGTATAACTCCCTAAGGATAGAGGTGCCCAGTTGTGGTTAGAGGCACAGTTTAGAAAAGGTCTTTTATTCCACTGAGCTGCTGTACAGGTAAAGAAAAGCTAGAAATGTGACTAATTGATTTCTAACCATCATATAGTAACCGCATGAATTGGTGATCTTCATTCATTCCTAAAATGCAAAGGTATTTAGAAGGAGATCAAGTAGAGGGTTATATTAATCCTGTGACCTTCTCGATGACCTTGATTTTATTATTTTGAATATTGCTCTCTGTAATCTGCAGAGTTCCTTATCATAATTAAAAGGTAGGGGAATGGGAACTTTGAACACATTTTCACCATAAATAGGTGAGGTGATGGCTTAATGACAACAGTGATCTTACATTAATACCATTTTAATGGGATATGTCTTCCAGCTATGTCAAAACAAGTTTGATGAGCTAATAATTTCTAGAAAAGACTCAAAGCACCATAGAAAGCTTAATGTCCTGCATTTCTTTTTTCTCCCCCACCCCGCTTTGATAAATCAGATGTCTACCATATGCAGTCACCTGATAACTGTGTTTAAATAAATGTCACTATAAACAAGTGATGCATAAAAAGGTTAAAATTATAAAGATGTGAGTTCCAGGTAATTAATTTTTATATATTTGAGACTGCTCTAAGAAGGGCAGTGATAATTAAAAGAAACTACTGCTAACTGTAATGGGAAAGTGAGTGAGATTTGAGAAGGCAGCCAGTATCACACCTTCTTTAAGAAATAAATTATATCTCGCAATGCTAACAGTGTGCCATATCTTCTACCATATTGGGGCAGCAAATTACTAAAACGTTGACTTAAAGTAGTAAAATAGTTTTCTTGCTATCTAAAACTGATACCAATCAATACCCTTCTCCTCTCTAGAGCCCTCCCACAAATGGAGTCCTTTTTTTTTTTTTTTTGAAGTTGTGAGTTTCCAAAGGTATTTAATTATTAACATACCATAAAGCTATATATTTGCTCTATTGGGGGACTTGACAGATAATTTGAAGTAAATCTTTTTAAGAACATATTTAGAAGTTGGAGTCATCTTCATATCAATATACTTCTTAATTTTGTTAGGCAAGTAAGGAATGACTTTACCAACAGAATATGCTTCTATGTTATGGAATTTAAAGCTGAAATCCTAATATTTTGCCCACAAAAAAATCTTCCCAGCTTAGCACATCCAACTATTTTTAACATCCATTTATTTATTATTTATGCTTATATTTGTCATTTAGTTAATATTTGAATATAAACATTCATATGAATATTAATTTGTTATTTTTGTTCATCTTGCCATCTTCTAACACTCAGCAGAGAAATAATAGGAATATATTTGAGCAGGAGGTTTACAACCAAGGTCTAAATTGGGTCCTACTGTGTGTATAACACATAAAGATATAATTCTAGAGATATAACAAGCAAGTGCAGGAAACTATGGATGAGGTAGGTTGAAATAGGTCTCAGACTAAGAATTCAGTGCAAATTTTTTAAAGTCGGAAAGAGATCTTGGAACATTCTGGGCAAATACAATGACATGAGAAAATGAACATAGATGGAAGTTAATTCACTCTTTTTTTTTTAAAGTTTATTTGTTTATTTTAGAGGGAAAGAGAGAATCCTAAGCAGGCTCCACATTCAGTACAGAGCCTAACATGGGGACTGAACCCAAAACTATGAGATCATGATCTGAGTCGAAACCAAGAGTCAGTCGCTTAACCCACTAAGCCACCCAGGCGCCTCCATTCACTCTAAAATGTATGAAGTCAGGGTGTCACCAGTGTCGTCAGCCATATGTAGATATGGAATCACACCCAAAATATAGTGCTGTAGGAGACAAAGTGTCTCAATTCCCTGTCACCCAGCATCTCTTCAGAGATCCCCAGGATCATGATGTCTCAATTACAGGTCTTACTTAAGTCAAATTACTCCATTTTACTTTCCCCCTGCCCCTAATCTCCAAGGACCATAATCTCTTGGGCTGCTAATGTACCATCATGTTGACAGGGAAGTATGAGGGGAGAAGAGCTAATTTATCCCTTTCTATACCTAAAGAGACTCTTTAAACAGTCACCACAATATAGATTATTCAAGCCTAAATTTTCTACACGGTGTTATTAGAGGTTCACGAATAATGAGAGAATTACAACATGTGAGAGAATTTTGCAGTACGAGGGATCACTGCAGGGTTCACTGACTAAGAAATCACTAAAAATTATTTCAGAGATCAGCCAGGTCACAATTGCTAGAGATTCGGGATGAATATAGGCTAAGTCCCAATTTCTAATATGATATTTTATATAATGTAATAATAATAGAACCAATGTTATAGGGTTGTTGTAGAGCTAAAATGGTGTAATATATAAAACATTCAAATCAAAGATTCATCCGTAACAAGTTCTTTATTAGTAGTAGTTTTTATTTCATTATTTTTAAGTCATTTTATCCTTATTAACATCTGAGTACCTTATCATCTATATGTTAATAATACTCACGTTTCTGTCTTTAGTTCGAACCTCTCCCCTGAACCCCAAACTTATATACCCAACTCTCTATTTGATATTTCCAGCTAGATGTCTAATGAGCATCTCAAATTCAAGGAGTCTACAGTTTGCTCACTCTGAGATAACAGACATTCTGCCTTTCTAATTATTCAAGCCATAAATTTTGGTGTTATCTTGGGTTCCTCTATATTCCCCTCACTGCGCAGTTGTTTTTCTGAAATCTGCACAGACCCACCTCCAAACCTGACCTACCCATGTGCAAACCCATATTCTCACCTGCAGTATCTCAGTAGCCTTGTCGCTGGGCTCCCTGTCTGCCACACTGCCTCCATTTTATTTTCAAACAGGCACCAGTGCGATCCTGCAAAACCCAAATCAACTATGTCACACCTCAGTGCAAAATTTTTCAGTGGTCTTCCATCTCATTAGAGAAGCCTCATGTTTTTTGTTTTTTGTTTTTTTTTCAAATGACTAGTGTTTTGCCCGCTTCCTTTCTGACATATAGTCCATCATGGAATCTTGTCGAATAAATTTAACATTACCAAAGATACTGCTATGGTTCGATTTTATAAATCTCCCCCTTAAGTTGCTGGGTGAAATATGGGACTCCCACTTAAATGTGAATTTCGGATAAACAACATTTTTTTTTCCTTTAGTATAAGCATGCACAATTATTCAGTATAATATTGATTGCATGGGGCGTCCACTAAACGCTATTTGCTGTTTATCTGAAATTCACATTTAACTGCATCTGCTGCATGATTATTCACTAGATCTGACAATCCTACCTGGAACGTCGAGTTTATTAGGAATTTTAACTGCCTGCCATTCCTGCCGGTGGAAGTCTCACCAAATATTTGGCTGCCGCAGGACATGGGCCATCATACTTCCAGCCTCAGTAACAGTTCCTTTGTCCCTGACCGAATGACCACTCAGGCAATGCCACCTATTTGGGGATGTGTGGTGGGAATTAGAGTATCAGTCAGGATACGTGAGGTTCTACTGTGCAAAGAAAGCTTGTAAATGTCAGTGGCTGAAAACAAGCCTCATTTTACTCCTGCTGCATCCAGTCACAGAGGAGGCAGGAAGCATTTCTCTGTGTTGTGCTCACTGAAGACCTTGGAGGGGAGGGAGGGCCCCTCTGTGCTTCCACGCTTTCCGCAGCAGGAAGAAAAAAACAACTCTGCTCAATGCCAACCAGATCTTAAACTTGTGACTCACATAATTTTAACTTTAAGAGAATAATCATAGCAACACATGGAGCCATCACCCTCTCTACCCAGTCCTGTTTTTACTTTCAGTGATGAGAGAGAAGAATTTATACTTCTACTGTTTGTCCACAGAACCACAAAAATATAGTGATACTTATTTTGGTAGTTGGTATAGAAGATATAGTTAACACGTCTCCTGAAACTTGTTCTCTTTACTCAGCCTTATGTTTTTGCAGCTTATCGGCTTATGGTTTTCCACTGTAGGAAGAGTTTGCAATCTTTTGTCCTTTATTCGGGATCATTTAAAACTTTTCTAATCTTCCACTGCATCGAGAAATGTTGCGATATACATTCTTCTGTAGATTCTGTTGTGCAAGAGTTTTTCTAAGGTAGACACTTAGTTGTGGAATTTCTTAGTCCGAGAGCATGTACATCTTCAGACGTGTTACATGCCGTCAGTTAGTGTCCTGTTTGCTGTCTAGTCTTTTACTGACACTATACCATCTGGTACTCAGGATTTTTAATTATTGCTGACTTGATGGAAATAAACTGTATTGTATTGGCATCTTAATTCGTATTGCTCTGATAATCTGCCAGTTGAACACTTTCATAAACTCCCTTTTGCAATCTGGACACAAAATCTTTGCTAGTCGGGGCACCTGGGTGGCTCAGTCAGTTAAGCGTCTGACTCTTGGTTTCAGCTCCGGTCATGATCTCACGGTTTCATGAGTTCAACCAGCTGTGCTGGCAGCTAGAAGCCTGCTTGGGATTCTCTGTATCCCTCTCTTTCTCTCTCTGTCCTTCCCCCACTCATGCTCTCTCTGTCTCTCTCAAAAATAAAGAAATAAACTCAAAAATGTTTTAAATAAAAAAGTGAATAATAACGTTTGCTAGTTAAATATGGTAGCATCTCTTACCACCTCTCTCTGCTTCCTTTTCACTTTGACGTTATTTCATGTAAGGAAGTTTTAAATTGGACATCATCAAAAGTAGCAGGTGTTTTGTTCTTAAGGATTTTACTTTTTTCTGTCTTAACAAGTGTTCTTTATTCATCTATCCTAAAGATAGATCCCTACATTATTTTACACACACCTTAAAGTTTTACTTTTTGGTTATGGTTTTATTTTATTTTTTTTTATTTTTTTTAAAAAAATTTAACATTTATTTATTTTTGAGACAGAGAGAGACAGAGCATGAACAGGGGAGGGTCAGAGAGAGGGAGACACAGAATCTGAAACAGGCTTCAGGCTCTGAGCTGTCAGCACAAAGCCCGATGCGGGGCTCGAACTCACAGCCCTCACGGACCGCGAGATCATGACCTGAGCTGAAGTCGGCCGCTTAACCAACTGAGCCACCCAGGCGCCCCTGGTTATGGTTTTATTTTAAGTCCATCGGGAATTTATTTTTGTGTGCCATGTGAAGTAATGGTCTGTCTGCCTTTACTCTTTCCACATAGTCAGTTGTCTCAACTACTTTATATTTTCTCATTTCCTTTCTGATCTATATGCCACTTCTATCATAACACGAGTTTCCTTACATGGTTCTGTCTGTTTTGGAGCTTTCAAAAATTTTCACTGGCCTTTTCTTAATGCTGTGTCACTCCAGCATGTGAGACACCCTGGCTGTTATTCTTCTTCCAAACACTTGGATTTTTAATCCATGTTAATTTTTAGGATAAGCCTGAGAAATTCTTAAGATTTAGTATTGCAATGACCACATTTTAACATTGAGGGAAAATGATTCTTTACGAGGAAACATGCCCCATCCGTGCACTAATTTACATGTGCTTATATTCTCTTGTTTACTGCATGAAGCATATTCATGATGCCTAGAGACACAGCATATCACTGTGGATGTGAGTTTGTATGCTAGACCAAGACTGTTGTATCTGAATCCCACTTGGGCCACTTGCTAACTTGAACCTCATGCAACTCAATTTCTCTCTGTGTTTCAGTTTCCTGAAAGAAATAATGTGCCATTTACCCCATAGGGTCTCAGGGAACATTAAATGAGTTAACATTTATGAAACACTTCAGCCACATACTGAGTACCATGTATGTTCACTGAGTTTTTAATCTTTAAAAATTTGTTTTATTGAGATATAATTGACAAATAAAATTGTGTATATGTATGTGTACGTTTCAAGTGGACATAATAATTATATGTATATATTATTACCAGTGATCTTACCACTGATTATTACTAGTGAATATATATGAAATGTTTACCAGAATCAAGTTAATTAACACGTCTATTGCCTCACACACTTACCTTTGAGAGAGTGGTAAGAATCCTTACTACCTACTCTCTTAGCAAATTCAAGAATACAGGAAAATATTATTAACTAAAATCTCCATGCTATACATTAGGTCCTCAGAATGTATTTATGATAACAGAGAGCTTGTTCTGTAGGACGACGTTCCCCTATGCCCTCTACCTCCCCAGCCTTGGGCCTCACTATCTATTAACTGTTTCTAGGAGGTTTTGTTTTGTTTCATTTTTTGCATCCACATGTAAGTGATCCCATGCGTCTCTCTCTTTCTTTGTCTGGCTTACTTCACTTAACATACTGCCCTCACATCTCAGCTGTGAAATTTCACAAATGGCAGCATTTCCTTGTTTTTTAAAGCTGAAAAAGTATATTGTATATATGCACACTCCATCTGTCTTACCTTTTCTTTTTCTACTCCTCTGTCAACACACATGACAGGCACTTAGACCCATTTCTATATCTCGGTTATTGTGAATATGGAAGTCCAGAGATCTCTTTGAGATCCTGATTTCACTTCCTTTGGATACATACCCAGAAGTGGGATTACCGAACATAAGGTAATTCTATTTTTAATTTTTTAAGGGATTCCATACAGTTATCCATAGTATCTGTACCAGTTTACTTTCCTACAACCACACACAAAGGTGCCCTTTTCTCTGTATACTCACAAACATTTATTGTCTCGTGTCTTTTAGATAATAGCCATCCTCACATATGTGAGATGATATCTCATTGTGGTTTTGATTGGCATTTCCCTGATTCATGATACTGAGCAACTTTTCATATAGCTGATGACATTTCTATATCTTTTTGTTCATTTTTTAATCAATTTTTTTTGCTGTTGAGTTATAACATTTCATTGTATATTTTAGGTATTAATCTCTTCTCAGATATATGATTTGGAATTGTTTTGTCCCATTCAGCAGGTTGGTTGCCTTTTCATTTTGCTGATGTTTTCCTTTGTTGTGCAGACTTTTGGTTTGACATAGTCCCACTAATCTATTTTTGCCTTTGTTGTCATATCCAAAATCCATCGTGAAGACCCTTGTGAGGGGTTTACCTCCCATGTTTTCCTCTAGGAGTTTTACAGTTTCAGATCTGACATTTAAGTTTTAATGCATTTGAGTTCATTTTGTGAGGGATGTAAGAAAATAGTCCGGTTTCATTCTTTTTTTTTTCTTAATTTATTTTTTTATTATTATTTTTTAATTTTTTTTTAACGTTTATTTATTTTTGGGACAGAGAGAGGCAGAGCATGAACGGGGGAGGGGCAGAGAGAGAGGGAGACACAGAATCAGAAACAGGCTCCAGGCTCTGAGCCATCAGCCCAGAGCCCAACTCAGGGCTCAAACTCACGGACCGCGAGATCGTGACCTGAGCTGAAGTCGGACGCTTAACCCACTGAGCCACCCAGGCGCCCCTTTTCTTAATTTTTTAAATGTTTATTTATTTTTGAGAGAGAGAGAGAGACAGAACATGAGCGGGGGAAGGGAGGAGAGACAGGGAGACACAGAATCTGAGGCCGGCTCCAGGCCCCAAGCCGTCAGCACAGTGCCCATCGCAAGACTCAAACCCATGAACTGCGAGATCATGACCTGAGCCAAAGTTGGACACTTTTAACCGACTATGCCAGGTGCTCCTAGTTTCATTCTTTTGCATGTGGCTGTCCGGTTTTACCAACACCACTTATTGATGAGACTGCCCTCTCCCCAGTGTATGTTCCAGGGTTCCCTTGTTGAGGATTAATTGACTGTGTACATGTGGGCTTATTGGGGGGTTTTCTTCTGTTCCGTTAGTCTAACGTCTGTTTTGTACTAACACCATTCTGTTCTCATTACTACAGTTTTGTATAATAGTTTAGAATCAGGAAGTGCAATGACTCTGTTTCCTTCGTTCTCAAGATTGCTTTGGCTTTAAAATAGTTTAGAATCAGGAAGTGCAATGACTCTGTTTCCTTTGTTCTCAAGATTGCTTTGGCTTTTTAGGGTCTTTTGTAGTTCCCTAAGAATTTTAGAAATTATTTTTTTCTATTTCTGTGAAAAGTGACATTCGAATTTGGATAGGGATTGCGTGAATATATAGATGGCTACAGGTAGTATGAATATTTTAACAATGTTATTTTTTCCAATCCAAGAACACAGGATATCTTTCCATCTGTTTCTTTCTTCTTCAACTTCTTTCACTGTTGTTTTATAGTTCTCAGTATAGATGTCTGTCACCTCCTTGGTTAAACCTAACCTAAATATCTTATTTTTTTTGATGCCATTGTAAATAGGATTGTTTTATTCAATCTCTTTCAGATAGTTGGTTGTTAAAGTATAGGGATGCAATTGATTTTTGTATGTTGATTTTGTATTCTGCAACTTTGCTGAATTCATTTGTTAGTTCTGTCTTTTGGTGGAGTCTCTAGGATTTTCTACATATAAGATCATGTCATCTGTAAGTAGAGACAGGTTTTGCTTTTTCCTTTATGATTTAAATAATTTTTATTCCTTTATCTAGACTAATAGCTCTGGTTAGGATTTTTAATGTTATGTTAAAAACTAGGAGCAAGAATGAATGTCTTTCTTTTGCCCTTATCTTGAAGGAAAAATTTTATAATTTATTCACTGCCAATTATGATGTTAGCTATGGGCTTATCAGGCATGGTTGTTATTATGTTAAGGTACATGTCTTCCATACCAAATGGGTTTCAGTTTTTACCATCAATGGATGCTGAGTTTTATCAACAATCAGAAAAGATACAGTTATGAGTTCGAGTCTTCTTAAATTTACTGAGACTTGTTTTATGACCTAACATACAATATGTCCTGGAGAGTATTCCATAAGTGTGGAAGTTGAGAAGAACGTGTATTCTGCTGCAGGTGGATGGAATGGTCAGTATATGTCCGTGACATCCATTTAGTCAAAAATGTCATTCAAGCCCAATAACTCATATTGATTTTCTCTCTGGATGATATATCCATTGTTGAGAGTAGAGTACTGAAATCTCATGCTATTAATGTATTGTTGTCTGTCTCCACCTTCAGATCTGTTAATATTTGCTTAATATGTTTCAGTGTTCCAATATTGAGTACATATGTATTTATAATAGTTACCTTCTCTTGATGAATTGATCACTTTATCATTATGTAATGACCTTTGTTTCTTGTTACCTTTTTGACTTAAAGCCTATTGAGTCTGATATAAGTGTAGCTTACCCCTGCTTTCTTTAGTTTCCATGTGTATGGTACATCTTTTTCTGCCTCTTCACTTTTAGCCCATGTGTGTCCATAAAGCTGACGCAAGTCTGCTGTAGACATATATAGTTGGGTCTTCTTTCTTTGTTTGTTTTGTTTTGTTTTAATCCATTCAGCCACTCTATGTCTTTCAATTGGAAAATTTAGTCCATTTACATTTAACATAATTATTGATAGGTAAGGATTTTATTATTGCCATATTGTTCATTGTTTTTAGCTGCTTTGTAGCTCCTTTGTTTCTTTATTTCTATCTTTTTGCGTGTTATTTGATGATTTTCCATAATGATATGCTTCGATTCCTTTCTCCTTATTTGTTTGTGTATGTACTCTCTTTTAGGTTTTTACATTGGGGTGCTTGGGTGGCTCAGGCACTTAAGCATCTGACTCTTGATATCAGCTGTATTTCTTTGAGATCAGTTTTTTGGAACTTCTTCCAAGAATAACTTTTGGTGTTCTTTGGTCCTGGTTTATTTTCTTGAATTGTCTTTCACCACAGACTGGCTGTAAAGTTGAGGTCCAGAGCACATGCTTTGTTCATAGGGACCACAGGGTCGGGATCTGCAGTGAAGGCCCATGTGAAATAAACACAACTCTGTGGCCTGCGGCATGCACAGGACAGTGGAGGCAGGCAGCCCTGATCTCCAGGCAGTGCCACAGCAGCTCCTTCTGAGGGAAGGGCAGCAGTGACTCCTTTTCCAGTGATCTTCAACAGCGTTGGCTATTGATTACCTCAGTGGCAAAAGCTGTTGTTGTCCTCTGCCAAGCAGGCCACTAAGTTCATGCTTCAGAACACCATGAGGAGTCAGACCATGGCCGGTGGGGCAGCTGTTGAGGTCCTCAGCAGCAAAGGCTGTCAGTGTAGACCACTGGGACCAAGACGGTACCCACCATATAGCTGGTACTGACAACCCCCCCTTCATCTTTGTTCTTTCTGCCACTGACGTCTCAACTAAACCTGTTTCCCCACCCACACTTCCCTTGGGTTTATGCTCTGGGTTTTGCTGCACTGTGTTGCTGGAGGCTTCTTACTGGACCCTTGAACTCCCCAGAGTTATTTTTGCTCATGGATGGCTATCTAACAGTTGTTTGTGTGAGGAATGAAGGCCAGTATCCCCTACTGTGCCATCCTGCCGATGTCACCTTGAGCATTTCACAGGACGTTTTTATCCAACTTGCTGATGTCTGTCCGACCATAATCATTTGTAGCTTCTCTTGTAATCTCTATGTAGACAACTTGATTGCCTACAAATAATGTCATTTTCTATTTTCTTTTTGGTGCAGATGTCTTTTACTTCTTTATATGATTTGCACTCTTGAAACTATACTGTTTGTTGAAAAGCCATGCTGCTAGTCATCTTTGCCTTCTTGTTATTTTAAAGGAAGTGTCTCTAGGATTTAATTTTTAAGATGACATATATACTATAGGTTTTACAAATACTTTACTTTTGTTATTTGTTTTATTTATTAGAGAGAGAGAGAGAGTGTGTGTGAGCAGGGGAGAAATCTAGAGGTAGAGAGAGAGAATCTTAAGCAGGCTCTAAGCTCAGTGCAGAGCCCAATGTGAGGCTCAATTCCGTGACCCTGGGATCATGACCTGAACTGAAATCAAGAGTCAGACACTTAACTAACTGAGCCACCCAAGCACCCCAGTTTTATAAATATGTACTTTACAGGCAATTATGAAAGCTCCATTTATTTCTAATTTGTTAGTAATTTTTATCATGAATGAATAATAAATGTTTGAAAGATTTTCCTCATTTATTGAGACAGTTTAGGGGTTCAATCCCTTCCCGTGAAGATGATGAAATGCATTAATAGACTGTGGAATATTAACACATGCCTCACTCTGAGGATAAAAAGTATGTGTTTGTGGGGCGCCTAGGTGGCTCAGTCAGTTAAGCGTCTGACTTCGGCTCAGGTCATGATCTCACAGCTTTTGAGTTGGAGCCCTGCACTTGGCTCTGTGCTGACAGTTCAGAGCCTGGAGCCTACTTCAGATTCTGTGTCTCCCTCTCCCTCTGCCCCTCTCCTGCTGCTCATGCTCACTCTCTCTTGTTCTGTCTCTCTCAAAAATAAATAAAACATTAACAAAATTTTTAATGTCTTTGTGCTGATTTTCTACACACACACACACACACACACACACACACACACACACAGTATTTCACTGGGTTTCTAATGCCTTACTTGACATTTTGTACTTAAGAACTGAAGTGAAATTGACTTATAATTTGTTTTACTGTCTACTTTAGGTTTAGAATCATGGGTATGTATGCTTATATTCAGAATATAGTGTTTGCTTCTTATTATGTCCCAGACCCTGTTCTCGGTTCTGGTAGCCTGAGGGGGTTTGGGAAAAATTGAGGGAAATAATAGAACACTACATGGGTGGTCTTGTTAGTCTTCATTGAGAATGGGACATTGGAACAGATAGTAGAGAAGGAAGAGAAAAGTTGTTTCAGAGGAAATGGCCAGCATGAAGCTCTGAGTCGGGATTGTAGCTGATCTATCCTAAAATTGCAAGCAGTTAAATCTGAGAGTTCTTGCATGAAATGTGGTTTATGTTCTCCTGTCAAACTATCTGTGCCTCTTCTTTTGGAAGACCATTTGTTGACTAGCTAGCTAGCTAACTATTGAATCATTCATTCATTCGGTTGATGAAATATGTATGTTAATTTTTTTCTTTTAAAATCCTCCTGAGTCATGTTTATTCAATTATGTTTTTGTAAAAAAAAAAAAAGTATCTTTTATCTATTTATTCAAAAGTAGGTTGATAAAGTATTCTTATGCCTTTTGTTTTTAATCTCTGCTACACCTAGACTAATGACCCTCTTTTTATCCACTGTTTTACATCCTCTCTATCTTTCTGTCCTTTTTCTTTTTTCTTAATAATCAATTTGGCTACATGCATGTCTATTTAATTTGCGTTTTTAGACAGCCACGTTTTTTAAATTTACTATACTATTTCATTTTTCTCTTTCATTTATTTCTACTTCAACATTATCTCTCTTTACTTTGTGTATTTCCTATACAATTTCACTTTTTGCTTTATTCAATAGATTCTTCCTTCTTTTTGTGTGGCATTTGCACTGTCATTCTGTTCTAACTATAACATGATTTCCATTGGAATTTTTCATTGAACTGCAATTATATACAAGGGTCTATTTGAGTTAACAAATATGACATTATCTGGCTCTCTCTTACGAGTTTTTAAGTGTCTTACATTTGGATCATAGAATATGGTCAGTGTGAAATAGTTTGATTAACCTGTGAACTTTTTTGTTAAACTCACTAACAACACAGTCTGATGATCAATTCGTTAGCCAAGATATTTTCTCCTATATATTAAATTTGTCCCCTTTCTGGTCAATATTCTCAAAAATAACTTTCAAGAACACTTTTGTTATCACTTTATGGAAATTTAAAAGTATTAAGTGAATTTATATCTAGTTCTATTACACTGTTTAGTATGATTTTATGAGTGGCATATAAACTGAAATTAGTAATTGCTTCCTTTGAATATAGAGGTTTCCTATTTGCCCCAAGCTAGCCAAGAGAAGAGTCTGGTGTAATTTAGGATGCATAATTGTAAGAAAAATCATGCTATCTGTCCCACTTGAGAAAACCTATCTTACTTTTAAAAACTGCATTCATTTACTGCAATATCAAATTATTTTAATTTTAGGTTATATTCCCTGTGGGTATCAATATTGTGTTTACTTGATCATATCCTTTAGGATGTAATCAAGTTAACGAAACACTGCCCCCCTCTTCTGTAAAATATTCTCTCTCACATTGTATCCACTGGCAATATGAATAACTGGAATTGTACCAGTGAATACTCAAAAGTAGGCACATGCATAGTGAGTACTCAAAAGTATTGTCAGTATAATTTCCAAAAAAAGATACTGTGTGTCTTTAATTGCTTTTTGCCAGTTTTTTTTTATAGGAGTCCGCAATCGAATTGCATACATATGAGGATTCATGTTAAAATATTCAAAAAAATATTTCTCTCAACATTAATCCATAAATTATATTCTAAGAATTAAAAGGATTACCTTTTAAAAATATTTTTTATATTCACAACTTCCCATTGACTTTACTTTCAGAATGTTCTCTTGCTATTAGGTTACCATATCTAATAGAAAACATTTTAATTTCAATATCAATTGCAGAATATTAATTTAGACCATAAATAGCTGCATATATACAGTGGTGAAAGAATATTTTTCCACTGTTGTTGAAACAGTGAGAACCCTGAATGATTTGATAGCTATATAATTAATCAAATAATAGGCTACCTAATTGAATCTGAGTTAGCTATAAATAGAAAATATATCTGTGGATAGCTGTAAACAAAATTAAAATTATATCGTCTGTGTCCCTGGAGCCCTAAATGCTATGAAAATCAGCTGGCATGAATTTAAATGATGATTCACATTTCTTTGCTCCTGGGTAGGGGGTCTGGTAGCAGGTTTTGTTTCTTCCATGGGAATAAGTGTAGTGCAATCCGGCTCTAAAGTTGATAATCACATTAGGTGGTGGGTACCTGCCAGAGCCAGAGCAAAAGATTTTATTTCTGTTAGCCAATGCCCCGATAATATTCTAAGACAAAATAGATAGATAGAGATGGAGACATATAAAGTTTTCCTCAGTTTCTCTTTCTAATTAAGTTTTATAAATATAAAAATGATGTATGGTTGAACTCTTACATGATGTAAGAACAAACATTGAATATGAGAATCATTACTTTATTCATCTGTATTTCATATATTTCTTCTATAGGTAAAGAAAGGAACCTTTAGAAAATACTTGCTAATAAGTCCAGTACCTGACTAAAAATAAAATCTTGTGCTCATGGAAAATCATGCAGTACTTGTGGTGGGGAGAAGGGAATCTGATTAATATCTGGTATTTATATGTAAGAAAACCATGTATTGGGGCACCTGGGTGGTTCAGTCGGTTAAACGTACAACTTTGGCTCAGGTCATGATCTCGCGGTTCGTGGGTTCAAGCCCCGCGTCGGGCTCTGTGCTGACAGCTCAGAGCCTGGAGCCTGCTTCGGATTCTGTGTCTCCCTCCGTCTCTGCCCCTAACCCCCTCACACTCCATCTCTCTCTGTCTCTCAAAAATAAATCGCAAAAATAAATTTAAAAAAGAGAAAACCATGTGTTAATGTGAATGAAATATCAAGTTACATTTTTTATTAAATAAAAAGGCAGACCACAGCTACAGTTGTAAGAGAAGGTCAAATTAAAGTCAGTTGCCTGACTATTATCTTCACAGTGCCTCACTTTTTAGAAAAAAAAAAAAAGAGCTGTTTGCAAGGGATTCACTCGTAAATATTTTCCATTCTCATTTCTCTTTATAATATGATGTACATTTTGGATATGTATAATAATTTACAAGCAAATAAAATACCCAGCCAATTCATATACTCATTGACAGTATGAGTAATTGGAACAAAAGCATGTATAATAGCATTATCAATAAGTTATCAATGTAAAGGAAAGGAAATTTTATCAAATTGTAGATGTACTCTTTCTTTAGTAACTAATATTTAAATGATGTTTCTTTTAGGATCATCTGTTAAAATTTAGGGATAACTGGAAAATAATTTATATTCAACTTGACTCTTAAAGTTCATAGAAAAGACTGAGGATTCAAATAAAATCTTAGTAAAGGAAATTTACTAATCCAAAGGTAATATTAGTAAAAGAAGAAATGTAGACAGAAGTTGTAGATAATCACTATTAGGGGCATGCACTCAGCTTCAGTGTAAATTTAGAGTAATGTGCTATGGCCCAAACTGTGTCCTCCCAAAATTTATACACTAAAGTGCCAAGTGTTAATGCGATTGTACTGGAGTTAGGGCCCCTTGGAAGGTGACTAGGTTTAGATGGTGAGCCCCTCTTATGTTAAATGCTTTTTCTCTGCCACATTTGGACACAGTGAGAAGGCAGTTGTCCACCAGCCAGGAAGATGGCCTTCACCACAGACATCTGACATATTAGGTGTTTATTTTTGTTGTTATTTTCTGACTTCCCCCATAAAATTCATTACAATGGATGGGGCACCTGGGTGGCTCAGTCGGTTAAGTGTCTGACTTTGGCTTAGGTTATGATCTCATGATTCATGGGTTAGAGCCCCGTGTCGGGCTCTATGCTGACAGCTCAGAGCCTGGAGCTGGCTTCAGAGTCTCTCTCTCTTCCTGCCTCTCTGCTCCTCCCCCACTCACACTCTGCACCTCACTCTCTAAAAAATAAATAATCATAAAAAAGATTTTTTAAGCCACAATGAAGATATCCTGATTGAAGTTTTGGGGGAAGAAATAGTGCCTTTATAGCTTCATTCCCCCACAGATCCCTATCCTCTTCCAAAGAATTCTTAGGGCTACTCAGAAAATAGTTGGCCCAATTTGGGAAGTGTTTATCTTGAAACAGTAAGAATGTTCAAAATTTTGAATGTGTTCATTTAATCAAGAGACAATAACCAAAAATCTACTGTGTTCTAGGCAACATGTTGGTTGCTGTATTGGATATGATGATGGAGATAACCCTCCCCCAAAGGAATAAACATCTAGCAGGGAATGTAATGTAAGACCAAAGTTAAAGGACTATCCAATAAGCCAGTTTATTTTATTACCACATGGTACAAGGTAATAAAAGAATTCAAAGACAAATAGAATGAACACCTCTGAGATAAAATGTACCGCAGTTCACTTCAGGTGACATATTTTTAAATTATAGGCACTATCCTGGGCATAATCATAATCACAATTATCTACAAATTTATTATACAAATCATTAAACTCTATACAGAACAATTTGAAGTTTTTAGTATATTTATGGGCTTTTTTTCCATATGATCAAGTGGTTATCCAGAAATAGTTAACTGTAGTTTCCCTATTCCTGGAAAAGAGAAACCCAATATTTATAGGTAACACCACAGTTAAGAGGAAAGAAAACTAAAGAAATTGAAATAGACTGCTTTTGTGAAGAAACAAGGAAGTGTCAAAGAGAAAAATTTTAAGGCTCTTTAATCGCAATCATCATATTGTAACAAATGGGACTGTCAATCGAATCCCTCACTTTAGCCTGAATTTCACGTGAGACTATACCTGCATACCGAGTGAAGAATCATATTTCATAACGTATTGCACTGGGCTTTCACAGTTTCTCCATTGGAGACTTTTCTGAATAGCTTGTCAGATACAGAAAAAGCAACTTAATAAGCACTATGATCAAATGCCTATGTAATTCATTTCACCTATTTTTTTTTCAATTTCAGTGCCCATGATATCATTCCCAGAATAAAGTGTATCATTTCCTCTTCCTTCTGATTCATTAAACTGTATTCGTCATTCTTTACAAAGTTGTTTTTGTACACCTCACCACTGTCAACTTGACGAAAAGGTCAGTTATGTTTTCAGTAAAAACACATGCTCTTTAATAGTATTATTTCCTTGTTTTTTAATTTTTGAGCATTTTTTAGTGTTTATTTATTTTTAGGAGGGGAGGGACAGAGAGAGAGAGGGAGACACAGAATCTGAAGCAGGCTCCAGGCTCTGAGCTGTCAGCACAGAGCCAAACATGCGTGGGCCTCAAACTCACAAACCGTGAAATCATGACCTAAGCTGAAGTCGGATGTTTAACCGACTGAGCCATCCAGGCGCCCCAATTTTTTTCTGAAAAAAATACAGATTGGCTGGTTTTCTGTCAGTTTCTCATTTATCTCCCTTTGCTAAAAGTTGTGCATGTATGGCCTGACAAGAACTTGAACTACTGAAGTTCGTTTCTTACCCGTTGTCCAAATTACATTTCTGTTGTTGGTTTGCCATGATCGCAATATTCGATATTGAGAGATGTCATTGCACTCGGTAGTGTCACAAGAATTCCTGAGAGATACTCAGAGTTTCGTGCAGGATATGTTTCGAGGATTTTTGGAAATAGAGACAGTGTCAGTTACTAGTTTGCATCTAAGGCAGATAGGAGATGAAAGTGTCTGCCATCTAAGGCAGGCAAGGACATGCTCTTCCAATAAATAAATGAATGAATGAATGAATGAATGAGTAAGTAAATAAGTAAGTATGTACATAAGTACATAAGTCCTAGACAGTCTTCCCTTGAAGATTTTTGGAAACTCCTATTCATCAAGGAACAGCTAAAATCAATGAAGACTTTCTTGAGTACAAGTCACAGTTATCGGGGTTCCTAACTCTTTCACTCAATAAAACATATGTGATGAGAAGCTGGGGCATACGTTACAGATTCTTCTTGAATCCTGGCATCCGGCCCAGACTCCAGCAAATGGTTACTGAGTGAGTAAAATCAGGGGCGGAGTCACTAGAGTCTACACTCCATCTCTTGCACACAGTCTCTCATACTATCTTCCACTCTGTCCCCAGTGCAACGTGGGAAGCCATAAAGAAAAAACGGGAGCGCTTTGTGCCTCCACCAGCCTAAGTCACTAAGTAAGACCTTAAACTTTGAGTGAGAGATAAGCATGTGTTACACCGGGCCACAGAAATCGCAATACTCATCTTGAATAGCAGTGAACACGCACTTGCTCGTGCAGGGTACTTAGTACATTTGTAGGTAAGAGCGAAGGTAAGAGGGCAGTAGTACTAACTCCCCATAGCACATACATCTCCTTCCACCTTGACCAGGTTGGCAGTGCTGAAAAGACACGAGTCAGCGGTCTTCCTGGCTCGCGCCTCATCGGGGTGCAACCTGTTCTCACAGCCCGCATCCTGGGGGGATGAATGCGGGAGCTGTCCTCAGGCCAGCACCCAGCATTCTGATGGGCAAATGCCATGCTCAAGGCAACAACACACAATTCCGTTTCTGAGGCCTTGACCATGCAAGTTTCCATCGTCCTCTCTTGTCTACAAAAGAAGAATCACCTTTTCACCAATTGCTTTTCTACCCAAGGATGCTAACTAAAGACCAGGGTCAGGAGAAGGGGAAAAGGTGTTTAACTGCTACTGGCATGGAGGTTCTTAAGGGCAGAGTGGGTAAATGACTTTGATTTGTTTGATAAATGACTTTAATTTAACTAGGGAGGAAATTTAAATACTTGGATCTTTCTTCTGGGTGGAAACTATTTCAACACCATGTTATCCTTCTTTTGTTCTCATTAATTTTACATGTTATAATAATAAGGAAGGAAATAAAATCTATGAGGAAGGAAACAAAAATTCCTTGACATCCTACCACACAGTAATGATCATTTTTATTCATTTATGTATTTATGTAGGTAAAATTAGATAATTTCCCACATACTCATGCCTGCTGTTTTATTTATGGAAATCATTTTTGTGCATGTTTTCTCTTTTTGCTTTCTTCCTCTTTATTTGTCTCACACTGATGGATATGGACTCTAACATCTGATTCTTAACACTCGTGTAGTAAAATGTGTAATACGTATGTTTCTGTTCCTTAAGAAAAAAAATTATACTGGGACACCTGGGTGGCTCAGTCAGTTGGGCATCCGACTTTGGCTCAGATCATGATGTCACAGCTTGTGAGTTTGAGCCCCGCATCGGGCTCTGTACTGACAGCTCAGAGCCTGGAGCCTGCTTCGTATTCTGTGTCTCCCTGTCTCTCTACTTCTCCCCTGCTCACGCTCTGTCTCTCTCTCCTTCAAAAATAAATAAACATTAAAAAAAAAAAAAGAATAGAATCATTATATATACAGTTTTAAGTACCTTGCCTTTCTTTTTAAGAAATACCTGTAGGAAATCCCTACAGGTGCTTGGATAAAGATCTGATACATCATTTTACTGCTTACATCCGTTATATCCAAAAATATAATGAATCTGAGCATTTAAAAAATATTTATAGGTCACACGATTTATTCATCTATGATTTATCTATTCATAATTTGTTTCCATTTTTCCACTTGGTCATTTCATTTTTTTATCTATATAAAGGAGTATTGTTATTATTAAGTTTATATTAGTATTATTATAAGTTTTAGGCTTTATTCTGGTAAATAATAATATTTTCCCATAATATGTAAGTTATTTGTTGATTGTATTATATATTTTTCATACAAACGTTTCCATTTTTTATAATTGAAATTTTATATCTTTTTAAATACCTATTGGTTACCTATTTTATCCATTGGCTACAGAAAAGATCTCACATATTTTATATTTTGTATATAGTGATCTATATTTTCTTCTAAAATTTTATATATATATATATTTTCTAAATAGTTTCCTAATGTTGTCAATTCTTTGCTCTAAAAGTCTAAGACCACAAAAATAGTCAATATTTAGATAAAAAGAATGCTCATAAATAAAGTACCTGTTAGAAGGTTAACTGTCAAAACAAACAGTAGACATTGTAGGTGATGAAACCTAAAGCTATTTAAAAACATAAGAACATAAGAATCCACACAGAGATGCCCACAAGAACCATTATTAAGATGTTTTAGAAGTTAATGTGAATTTACTAAGATTAAAAAATGAATCTATTTTTTTGTGTGATAAAAGACAAATTTTGGCAATGATTGATGGCAAATCTGAATACCCATAAGATTCTCTTAAATTAAATAAAAACTACTAAAATTAATAGTAATGCAGTGAATTTAATTTGATAAACCTTAACTGTATATAAATTAAACATTAAAAAATGTTAATAGGCTTCCTACTGTATTTTCTAGGAATGGACATGATGTAAATCATAATAGTGACAAAACTATAATAAACTTTAACATTTAATTAAATTTTATTAAATTTTAATGCAGTATATAGTAATCTGTTACTCATTGTGTTTAAAATTTTATTTTATTCTTCAGTATTTGTTTAAAAGCTTATTATGATTTTATATTACTTATAAATATTATTGCTGTCATTGTGTAAGTAAATGACTCAAAACGAATTACTTTTGTTCTTCCTTCCTTCTAGTATCATGAAATTAACAACCTTGCTCCTGAGACTATCACAGAAAGTCTATCTTAATTCTTACAATTCTTTGGAACTTTTTTGTTTCCGGCTAGATTGAGTTCATACTTATAGTTCTTTTATTTTTTAGGTTTATTTATTTGTTTTTAGAGAGAAAAATTGCAAGCGGGGAAGCGGGGAAGGAGCAGAGGGAGAAAATAAGAATCCCAAGCAGGCTCCGCACTAAGCAGGGGCTGGAGTCCACAAACTGTGAGGTCATGACCTGAGCCAAAGTTAGAAGCTCAACCAACTAAGCCACCCAGGCACCCCAATATTTATATTTCTTTTATTTTTTATTATTATTTTTTATTTGAAAGAGACAGTGTGAGTGATGAAGGGGCAGAGAGAGAGAGAGGGAGAGAGAGAGAGAGGGAGGGAGAGGAGAGAGAGAATCCCAAGCAGGCTCCACACTGTCAACACAGAGCCCAACCCGGGCCTTGATTTCATGAACTGTGAGATCATGACCTGAGCCAAAATCAAGAGTCGGAAGCTTAACCGACTGAATCACCCAGGCGCCCCTGTATTTATATTTCTTGTGCAAATAATCATCATCTCCTTTTCCTTGATCTTCTGTGGAACATTCTAAAGCTTATTTGGGTTACATTCATTGCCACTTGGCCCAAGGATTTCTGAAGGTGGTAGAGATACAATAATAGAACATGGAAAATGAGTTTTTATTTTATTTCTTTAAGTTTCTTTTAAAGTTTATTTATTTATTTTGAGAGACAGAGCGCGCGCGAGCAGGAGCGGGCAGAGAGAGAGAGGGAGACACAGAATCCCAAGCAGGCTGCACACTGCCAGTGCAGAGCCCAGTGTAGGGCTGGAACTCAGAAACAGTGAGATCACTACCTGAGCCAAGATCAAAAGTCAGGCACTGAACTGACTGAGCCCCCCAGGGGCCCCGGAAAAAGTGTTTGTAACAAACTTGAGTCCTGTCCCACAGCCTCCTGTATGTTGCAGGAAGCCCCAGAGAGGAATCCATCTATAGCGACACCCACATTCTTTCCCCTGGAGTTTAGTGGAACAGCACATCCCATCCGTGGAAGGAGTCATAGGAATTACAATAAAAAGCGCTGCCCATGCTGGCTGCATGCCATGTGCCTCTCCTTCCTTCCTGCCTCACCCCTTCCCGTCTCCTGTCTGTCTCCACCTCACCTGGATTTGGTGGGATGACCACACTCCCCATGTGGCTCAGGGGAGATGGGTCCCACTCACTGCATGCCTACCTGGGTTGGCCTCCCAGGTGCTGTCCATGGTAACCCCTTCCCTCTCTGCCACCACCAGGAGCAAGGGGCACCCTGCCCCTGAGCCCATCAGGGCCCCTGGGGACACAGCACAGATAACCTGCCAGAGGCCAGTGGGAGAATCACTGCACTGGAAACAGCGCCTACATCAAAAGTAATTTTCTTTCCAAGGCAGTGGCCTATTTAGTCAAGGCCTATTAAAGGCAGTGCAATTTGTTATTTTCTAAAAGTGAAACTTTTAGCCCTTGTGTGGCATTCCATTATGGTGGAGATTACTTTTAAAGTAATTCTAGGTCACCGTGTCCTCAAATGCAGAAATTCTGTAATTTTTCAAGAAGCTTTTCGATAATGCATACATTTTATAAGATTGAAAGTGAATGAGAAAATTTTAAAGGATACAAAGCAAAAGAAAAAAGCATTTTAATTTGCTCGTATTAGCATACGTTTCTTATTTTGAGTAGAAATATGACACACAAGTGCTAAAGGGAAATTAAATAGGTTTTTAAAAATGTTTTGTGTCAAGACTTTGTGGTGTGAGCTGTATTAAAATTAGTGTCTAAAAAATTTGCTAAATAAGATTTTTGGAGAAATATGGCTATTACAGTAGTTGAAAAATATGTTCCCTTCCAATTGGGGGATGTTTGTTATATTGGTTATTATTTTTTGTGTTTACTTTGTATCAAATTGTTTTATTTTTATTAGAAAAAAATTAAATGCAGAAACAAGTGTTTCAAAAAAATTAAGGAGATGCCTGTGTTGTTCAGCATTATGCACTCAAGTTGTTTTCACATAGAGAACTCAGGATTAAGCGTCAGCCCCACTGCACTCCTGGCTGTGCCCTTAATCCAGGGTTATGATGTGATTCTGTTGGCCCTTCGGCAGCCATTTATACTTAAGGTTACTTTGGGAATTTGCCTCAGTTGAAATTCTCACTCCATCCAGTTTGATGGAAGAAATAGTAAAGGTTTAGGTTCATAGTCTCTCTATTCTATGTGGATTATTATTAAAATAATATTCACTATGCTTTCCCTTATAGCTATCATTCCTTAGTGAATTTCATCTTCCAGCAAAAATAATATATCTTCCCTTCCTTGACTGTCCATATTTTCTTACTCTGTCAGCAAAACAAATAAATTCTGTTTTCAAACAAGAACAAGACATCAATCTAATTCACTCTTTGACCTTCATGTTCCCCTTGCCTGTACAGGATTTGCTGTATCTAAGCAACCCCATCTCTACTTTTCCAGCACTGGCAGAATGGCTCTGGAATATTGGGTAAAAATCAGAGCACAGAAAGATGTCCCCAAAAAGGAAAAGAATCACTGTAAGACTTGGAATGTAGCAATTTACCAATTATCTTTTACATGTGAAACACCTGAGATTCTTTTCATCTCCAGGCCCTTCTAATACAGAAGAGGTGACATCTGATAGGTGCGTTCTGGGCCTGCCACGTGCATGGACTGATGCATGTAGAGGCTGTCCTTAACCACCTTTGAATTGCTTATCTGTACATATAACACAGAAAAACATGGATTTCTTCCATGTTATGTCACTTTGGCAAGTATGTTGTATGATTTATTTTAAATCAGTGGCTAAATATATTCGTGTGACATCTAATTCTGGTGCCATTGATTTACTAGAATATGCTGAAAGTGTATGCACATGCCCTCTACCTGTATCCGTATAAACCTACACATTTTCTTATTTTAGCAGATAGATCTGGGATGCTTCCCCCAAGCTAAATACCAACAGATATTAATCCCGTTGTAACAGTAGCACATTTCCTCTTTTAGTCCTCACTAGGCTTACTTTGCCCAATTAAGAGTAGTTCTGTATTTCTGAAAAATAAAAGAGGGTAGTATTTCCACAAGTTCTGTCTTCATTAGGGAGCCTTATGTCACCACTGGATTTGTGCTTTTCATGTCATTTAACCTTTCTATTAAAAAAAATCGTAATTCTCTTTCTGTTACATTGCTTCCGTGAGTCTCAAATGAAATAAAATATATGATAGGCTGTAAAACTCTTCAGAAATGAGAAGTATGTTGACAGGACTAGGGTTTACACTTGGCACCCTACCCTCTGCCCTCTTAATAATTAGTAGAAAGTGCCATTGGGATGTGCCTTTAATTATTAGCTCTATATTAATATTAATTGATTTTGTCTTACAGTTATATTTTAACTCCTTGACAAAGGAAATCTTTTTTTACTGTTTCATCACTCAAAAAAAGAATCATTCCATCACTTATAGATGTATCTATACATCTAATTGATAGATAGATAGATGTATCTATCACAATGAGAGGGGAGAGAGAGAATAAAAGGGAATAAGAGAATAAAAAAGACTTTTATTGCAGGGCAATATTTTGGATGGTAGAGATACAGAGATTGTGATCATGTACCTGTAAGGAACTTACATTTTAGTACAGAGAGAACATTGAACGTTAAATGAATAAGGAAATAAGGCAAACACTGCTATATACCGTGCAGAACATGACAAATAGTGATATGATGAGTGGGAATGAATGAAGGAGTTTTCATAGGTAGAGCAGTCAGGGAGGGCTTCTCTGAGGAAGGGGCTTTGAAACCTGACTTGTGAGGTAGAAAGCTAAATAGATAGCAGATGTAAAAACCCTGGGAGTGGAACTGTTTGAGTTAGTTTAATAAGAAAAAGTAAAACTTGTGGAAAACTCCTGTGTAACTTACTGCTTCAGGAGACATTTTTGTCTCCATGTTTCCCTTCCCTGTGCTTCGATGGGTGGCTGGGTGCTCCGTTCTCCTGCTTTGTGTGCACTGCTCAGGTTGATCACATCTGTCAGGGGCCACTAAGAGAAACAGAGCCCATGGCACCTAGTTACACAGAGGGGATTTGATGCAGGGAGCCGGGCAGCAGAGGCACAGAAGAGGGGTGGGTGACTCAGGAACAGCCATAGCAGGAAGCATCCCATAGGAGCCCTTTTCCCTCCATGCTCATTTTGGAATTCTGCAGCTGTCTGCTGCACATCTCTCTAGGCACATACTGAGGGACACACAAAAATGAACAAGAAGTAGACCTTATGTTCAAGGATCTGAGGGTCTAGTATGAGAATATGCGTGTACAAGTGGGGGCACCCAGGTGGCTCAGTGGGTTGAGCATCCGACTCTTGATTTCAGTTCAGGTCATGACTTCACAGTTCAAGAGATCGAGCCCCCTGTCGGGCTCTGCAGTGACAGCACAGAGCCTGCTTGGGATTTTCTCTCTCTCTCTCTCTCTCTCTCTCTCTCTCTCGCACTCTGCCTCCTCCCCCGTGCTCTCTCTCTCTCTCAAAATAAATAAATAAAATTTTAAAAAATCCAACTACAAGTGATCAGAAACAGGCAATACCAGTTCTGTGAGTATTCAGAGGAAGGAAAGACCAACTGTAGTTGGAGGGTCAGGAAGAGCCTCAAGAAGGAGGTACCATTTGAGCAGATCCTTGAACTTTTTGGATATTAGGAGGTCACAGAGGGCACAGCGGGGACAAAGAGGTGGACGGAGGGAGTGAGGTGGGTTACAGTCAGTCGTAAACATTTTTGGGTTTGGCTGCAAGAGTATGCAAATGGAAGCAATGGCAAATATGTACGGAAAGGGAGTAGGCTGGAGCCACCTTTTGGAAACCTTTTGCAGACCAAGCTTCAGAATATAGATTTCAGGCCCTGGGCCTTAGTTTGGCAAACTATAGCCCAGAGGCCAAGTCTGGACTTGGCTTGGGAGGGAAGGGAGTGTGCTACAGATGAGCATTTGCAACCTGCTTGATGATAGAGAGCCACTAGGATTGAACCCCAGTTAGGTGAAATCTTATCTTCCCTGAGAAAAGATTTCCACTCTCCTCATTAACATATCTGTATTACCAAAAAAAAAAAAATATTATATATTGATTTTTTTTTTTTGTCAATAAACATTTTTGGAGAAAAAGAAAAAATAAAGAATGCCAGAGATGCCTGAGTCTGCTGGGGAGGAACATGGACATGGGAGGGTGCAGTTGGACAGCGGGGTACCCAAGGGCCCAGACTCCTCCTCAGGGTGCACGTTTCCTGAGGCTTGTAATGGGTTTCTCAGCAGTGCTCTTGTGAAGGGGCGCCTGGGTGGCTCAGTCGGTTGAGAGTCTGACTCTTGGTTTTGGCTCAGGTCGTGATCCCAGGGTCTTGGGATCCAGCCCTGCGTCGGGCTCCATGCTGAGTGTGGAGCCTGCTTGGGGTTCTCATCTCTCCCTCTGCCCCTCTCCCCTCTGCTCTCTATAGCTCTCTATCTCAAATAAATAAAATTTAAAAAAAAGAAAGAAAGAAAAGAAAAACACTGATGTTGTGAAAATTAAAGAGAACCCGGCACAGCCAGAATATCAGTAAGTGTGATTCCATTTCTTTTCACTTTCTTTCAATAAGTAGTTGTGGGTTGAACAACCAATCTCAAATATTTTCTAAGTAAATAAAGCTGACCATCCATTCCTCACCACATAAAACAAAAATATTTAGGAGTTTCCTTGTTCTTTACTGATCCCTATGGAATAGTTCAAATTATTTTTCCTTTGAGATCTGCACTTTTTCCCTCTTTTTCATTCCCAACCTTCTACCAGTTTACATCAGTTGAAAAGCAGCATGTACACTTTCGTTAAGTTTGTGGGTCTGTGTGTCTTCTGATGCCTTTCTAGTAGTTTGAATACTTTGAGTTGGAATTTGAGGAATAAACAGCAACAGGATCCCGAAAGTAGGCTTATCATTATTAAGTTTTGATATTCGGAAACATTACATCATAAGACAATCATGGTTTCCAACAATGAGAATAAATACAGGGGCACCTGGGTGGCTCAGTCAGTTAAGCGTCGACTTCAGCTCAGGTCATGATCTCGTAGTTCAAGTGCTGTAGTACTGACAGCTCAGAGCCTGGAGCCTGCTTCAGATTCTGTGTCTCCCTCTCCCTCTCTTCTCTTCTCTTCTCTTCTCTCTCTCTCTCTCTCTCTCTCAAAAATAAATAAACATAAAAAAAGGAATAGATAGAACTTCTACAGGAGTCCTCAGTGACAAGAGCTGCAAAAGCGTGTAAGTTCCAGTGTGGTGTGAATTGTTGTTGTTCATAAGGTTGTAAAGGAGGTGGCTTGCACAAACCACGCCCCAAGAGACTTTGCACAGGGTCAGGATTTGGGACAAATTGTCAGGAACGGTTAGAAGGGGGCACGTGGTTTGCATAAATGTTTACACAAGAATTTCCTGAGCTGTGTTTCCAGAGGCAGATTACCTAGAGCTACCCTCACCTATTACTATCAAATTTGCTTTGTGGAGTCAGGCCTGTCAAGTGTGATTCCTGTACCCACACTTTGAAAATTGTCAACATGGTGGCAAATCAGCACATTCTGTGTGGAAGACATCCTTGCTACCAGCACGGGAACAAGGGAAGGAAAAAACGATTTCACTGAAGCTCTGAAGACAAGTTGGGAAGCTTGGCAGATGGTTCCAGAGACCCTGTGAGCAAGATCAGCAATGCTATTTGAAAAAGACTTAGGAAGCATCCATCAGAGCCCTGCAGGCACCTGTATCCAGCTACTGAGGTTTCCCCTGTTGTGGTTTAAGTAGCCTCTGTTGTGAGGACAAAGTAGCTGAAAACCAGCCTGGGTCATACTTCTTCAAACAGTAAAACCAAGGGTTTCAGTCTGTGTTTCCACAAAAAGAGCCCAGACTTTCCAGGGTCCTTCAGGGCGCTGGGCATGTAAATGTCGCTGGTTTCATTTTGGGAAGTTCATATTTTGTTTGCGATTCAGAAGCAAGAAGCCAGCCACGGGAACGGGGTGAGAGCGCATGGGAACCAGACCTCGTGTTTATTCTGTTCCGTGACCTGAGGCGGACACAGTCCCGTGAAGAGAAACAGGATGGCTACACCTGTCATGCAACGAGCCTTTCTCTTTCTTGCCTCATATTGTCAGGAAATCCCCGTAGCGTGAGCTCTATAAAGAATTAGGAGCTCCTTGTACTCGTGTCTCCTGGTGTGTATTTCCGTGTCAGTGGCCTTTTATAGATTTCCTGTTTGTCAAGAGGAGGCTGGTGGTGTAATCTTTACAAATTCTTCTCCTTGCTGATTAAGTCGTGAAGGATAACTCTGGGTGAGAGTCCTGTTGGAAACAAGAGGATGTTTCTTTTGCTTTATTCACCTTTCATTAACCAGAAGCAGATCAAGAGTTGAAGGTATGTTGTGTTCCAAATGAACATCCAATAGGGTAAGTTCAGTTTTTTCAATGCCTAGGATATGATACGTATGATGAAACTGGCCATCTAAAATTACTTATTTATATTCCCCATCTTATTAATCTCAGGAATGTTTCTGCAAAGCAAAATGGCAGTGTGGATATAATTGCTGCTGGTATACTTTTCCTAGAGCTGATACACAAATGGGTTTTATGTTTAAAATTTTCCACAATATCAGATTAAATAAAACTGGAAAATGCCACTAATATCTTTTTTTTAGCTAATATTACATATCTGTATGGTCTATTAAATTAAAAATACCATAGTTGATATCTACAATCAAGGTTAAAAAAAAAATTTTTTTAAGGGCACCTGGATGGCTCAGTTGTTTAAGTGTCCAGCTTTAGCTCAGGTCATGATCTCGTGGTTCCTGAGTTCGGGCCCCGCAGCTGACAGCTAGGAACCTGGAGCTTGCTTCAGATTCTGTGTCTCCTTCTCTCACTGCGTGCTCTCTCTCTCTTTCTCTCTCTCTCAAAAGTAAATGAACATTAATTTTTTCAAAAATGTATTATAAGAAACAAGTTATTTATTAAAAAAAGTTTGTTTCAAATACAACTCAGTAAAGAATGCAATACAATGTGACCAAAGAGAAGAAAGTAAAACTAAGGAGATTAAAGACAGAAAAAAGAGGACTAAAGATGCAGGAATGAAGAAGGCATCATTAATAATGAATAACTGTTAATACTTAGCACTTGCTAGGAGCTATGTGATAAGGATTAAACTTTTCTTCAGTTAATTACCAACCCGCTCAGGGAAAAAACTAGAACTCCTTTATTTACTTTACGGACCAGCAGAGGGTGAAGCTCACAGAAGCTAGAGAACTTGAGAGGCAGGACCCTGTGTGGTCCTCGTGGACACATGAATACTGCCCCTGCCATGCAACTGTCTCCTGGGGTACCTTCCAGGAGCCCAAAGGTCCATGGGGGATAAGACAGTAACCATCAGATGGCCAAATAGAAGTATAACTAATTGGTGTTGACAAAGGCATTGGGTAAAGTGACCAAATGCAGTAACAAAGATACCATAGAATGAATGAGAATAAATCTTCGAAATTTTATAAAACACCTAAGTTTGCAGATTGAAAATGTTCAAACCATGAAACACAGTGAAGGTAAGGAGACCAATACTTAGAAAAGGCTGGTATGCTATGTTTACTTCAAGATAAAAGCAAATTTTGGGGCGCCTGGGTGGCTCCATCGGTTAAGTGTCTGACTTCACTCAGATCACGGTCTCCTTATTGGTAGGTTCAAGTCCCGTATCAGGCTCTGTGCTGACAGTTCAGAGCCTGGAGCCTGCTTCTGATTCTGTGTCTCCCTCTTTCTCTGTCTCTCCCCTACTCACTCTCTGTCCCTCAAAGATGAATAAATGTTAAAAAATTAAAATAAAAGATAAAAGCAAATTTCTATTGGATAGTAAAAAAAATTAACAAAGAAAGAAAATATTAGTTATAATTCAGAAATCTGCTCCAAGAGAGACAATAGAGGAAATTTTATTTATTTATTTTTAATTTTTTTTAACGTTTGTTCATTTTTGAGAGGCAAAGCATGAGCAGGCAGGGAGCAGAGAGAGAGAGGGAGACACAGAACCTGTGTCTGTCAGCACAGAGCCCGATGAGGACTCAAACTCACGAACTGCGAGATCATGACCTGAGCTGAAGTCAGACTCTGAACTGACTGAGCCACCCAGGAGCCCCTATGGAAGAAACTTTATGAAGGGAGAATATAAAATTCAGTCATATTTTCATTCAAGTGTGAAACAACTGCCATTCTCACAGCTGCAAGGACTCACATGTTCTTACTGAAAAAATACTCAGCGACTTATGTCACTTGACTGTTGAATAAAAATAAAGAATTTAGAAAGAAGTAAACCATTATATAAATGTTTAGGTGTGAACATCAAAACCAGTAAAACAAAGTAAAGTCTATAACCCAACAAAATTTTAATCTAAGTATGTTAATTTCTCGCTCGCTGTCTCTGTCTGTCTGTCTGTCTCTCTCTCTCTATATATATATAGAATATACAGAGAATATATGTAATATAATATAATATATAATAAAACATGACATAATATATATAATACATATGTAACTGAATGCAGGAATATAAAATAATTCTTAAAGGAAATGTAAAATATAAATTAAAATACAAATAACAGGTGGTTTCAGTTCTCAAATTTTATTAACAAGGGCAGCAGTTGGCTGTGTGTGTGTGTGTGGCGGGGTGGGGAGGACGTTTAGGACCTGGAGGAAGAATTGTCGCAAATTAGATACAACAAATGCAATGACATGGTATTTTCTTGTTTGGAATGCCATCATATTCATTTTCTACCAGTTTTTTTGCTGGTTTTCTGTAAACCCAGATTATTTGGATTCAGTTCCTAATTTTAACTCATTGTACGTCCTTTCCATGCCTGCTTTCCACACACTCACATTCCTGAACTTCACAGGTCTTATAGGATAGAGCTGGTCTGAATTGCTATTTTAAGTCTTTGTGGTGATAGACAAATTAATACTATTAAAACAGTGTAATAGAATATGATAGAAACAGGATTATTTGGTTTTGGGAAGGGATTGAATTTTCTGCTGATGTCCATTTAAGACGGAGAAGGGCGAAAGCAAAGAAAGTGTACAAATAGTTTTACTTTGCTCACAAAAAAGGAAAAAAAAATAGTTAAAATTCCAGCCACATTTTGACGACTATTAAGTCCTTAGTATACAACTTTCTTGATAGACTGAAACATTAAATTTAAATGTTGGAAACATAATACCTGAAACTAAATGGAATTCAGCATTTAGAGAACCTTAAGATGGTGAAAGACTAAGCAGAAATCAAACAGAGAAAGAGGGATAAATTTGAATACATAAAAATGCCAAGTTTCTAGATGTCAAAAACAAGTAACATTAAAAGGCAAACAACACACTAAAAAAAATGTAAGACTACTAACAAAGTGGTGATTTCTGTTCTATGCACATATGCCATGGAAATAAAATTTTAAAATATCAAAATTTAAAAAGATAGGCAAAGTAAATGAACAGAAGAATCAGCAATAGATATATCACATAAATTATGCTAGCAACCAAAGAAATGTAAAATTAAACCTTACACATATTTAGCAATACTCTAGGCATATATCACCCTCAGCATTCACAAATATGTGCTGTTATAAATACTGAGGAGGAAATAAACCATCACAGTCTGTCTCTCACACTTTCTCTTCTGGAAAGCCATCTGGCAATTTGCACAAAGGAGTTCAACATGTTCTCGTTCCTTGATCCAGAAATTCTGCATCCAGGAATCTAACGCATGGATAGAATTAAAGACACAGAATGATAACAAATCCGATATAAGCAACTCAAGTGTACAACACTAAAGCCTAATTTATAACCCTAGTGGAGGTTGCATATTATTGCCAGTTGTGTTTTTGAAGCATATTTATTGGCTTAGAATTATGATTATGAAGTAGTGAGAGGTAAAATAGCAAAATTCTTACATGCAAAGTGGTGAAATATCATGTGTGTAAATAGGTGATAGATACGTGGGTGACAAATACTGTTGGAAAATACCTCACCATGTTGGCAGTGGGCTATCACTGGGTTGTTTGGTTTAAAATACTTTTTCTTTGTATTTATTTTTTTTTAACTTTATTATTTTTTAATATGAAATTTATTGTCAAATTGTTTTCCATACAACACCAGTGCTCATCCCAACAAGTTTCTTCCTTAACGCCCCTTACCCATTTAGCCCACCCCCCCACAACCCCTCCCGTAACCCTCAGTTTGTTCTCTATATTTAAGAGTCCCTAATGTTTTGTCCCCCTCCCTGATTTTATATTACTTTTGCTTCCCTTCCCTTCCCTTCCTACAATCTGTTTTGTATCTTAAAGTCCTTGTATGAGTGAAGTCATATGATTTTGTCTTTCTCTGACTGACTAATTTTGCTTAGCATGATACCCTCCAGTTCCATCCACATAGTTGCAAATAGCAAGATTTTATTATTTTTGATTGCCGAGTAATACTCCATTGTATGTATACCACATCTTCTTTATCCATTCATCCATTGATGGGCATTTGGGCTCTTTCCATACTTTGGCTATTGTCGATAGCACTGCTATAAACATTGGGGTGCATGCGCCCCTTTGAAAGAGCACACCTGTATCCCTTGGATAAAAACCTAGTAGTCCAATTGTTGAGTTGTAGGATAGTTCTATTTTTAATTTTTTGAGGAACCTCCATACTATTTTCCAGAGAGGCTACACCAGTTTGCATTCCCACCAGCAGTGCAAAAGAGATCTTCTTTCTCCGCATCCTTGCCAACATCTGTTGTTGCTTGAGTTGATAATTTTAGCCATTCTGACTGGTGTGAGGTGGTATCTCATTTTGGTTTTAATTTGTGTTTTTTGATCATGAGTGATGTTTAGCATTTTTTCAGGTATCTATTAACCATCTGGATGTCTTCTTTGGAAAAGTGTCTATTCCTGTCCTTTGCCCATTTCTTCATTGGATTATTTGGTTATTAGGTGTTGAGTTTCATAAGTTCTTTATAGATTTTGGATACTAACCCTTTATGTGATCTGTCATTTGCAAATATCTTCTCCCATGCTGTTGGTTGCCTTTTAGTTTTGCTGATTGTTCCTTTGCTGTAGAGAAGCTTTTTACCTTGATGAGGTCCCAGTAGTTCATTTTTGCTTTTGTTCCCCTTGCCTCTGGAGACATGTTGAATAAGAAGTTGCTGCAGCTGAGGTCAAAGAGGTTTTTGCCTGTTTTCTCCTCTAGGATTTTGATGGCTTCCTGTCTTATGTTTAGGTCTTTCATCCATTTTGGGTTTTTGTATGGTGTAGAAAGTAGTCCAGGTTCATTCTTCTCCATGTCGCTGTCCGGTTTTCCCAGCACCACTTGCTGAAGAGACTGTCTTTATTCCATTGGATATTCTTTCCTTCTTTGTCAAATATTAGTTGGCCATACATTTGTGAGTCCATTTCTGGGTACATGCAAAAATCCTCAACAGGATGTTAGCCAACCAGATCCACCAACGTAATAAAAGAATTGTTCACCCCGACCAAGTGGGATTTATACCTGGGCTGCAGGGCTGGTTCAGTCTCTGCAAAACAATTAACATGATTCATCACATCAATAAAAGAAAGGACAAGAACCATATGATCCTCTCAATAGAGGCAGAGAAAGCATTTGACAAAATACAGCATCCTTTCTTTTTTTTTTTTTTTGATGTCTATTACACTTATCTTTATTTTTTTTATTATTATTTTTTAATATATGAAATTTATTGTCAAATTGGTTTCCATACAACACCCAGTGCTCATCCCAAAAGGTGCCCTCCTCAATACCCATCACCCACCCTCCCCTCCCTCCCATCCCCCATCAACCCTCAGTTTGTTCTCAGTTTTTAACAGTCTCTTATGCTTTGGCTCTCTCCCACTCTAACCTCTTTTTTTTTTTTCCTTCCCCTCCCCCATGGGTTTCTGTTACATTTCTCAGGATCCACATAAGAGTGAAACCATATGGTATCTGTCTTTCTCTGTATGGCTTATTTCACTTAGCATCACAGTCTCCAGTTCCATCCACGTTGCTACAAAACGCCATATTTCATTCTTTCTCATTGCCAAGTAGCATTCCACTGTATATATAAACCACAACTTCTTTATCCATTTGTCAGTTGATGGACATTTAGGCTCTTTCCATAATTTGGCTATTGTTGAGAGTGTACAGCATCCTTTCTTGATAAAAACTCTCAAGTAGTGATAGAAGGATCATACCTCAAGATCATAAAAGCCATATATGAAAGACCCACCGCTAACATCATCCTCAATGGAGAAAAACTGAGAACTTTCCCCCAAAGGCCAGGAACACTACAGGGATGTCCACTCTTGCCACTGTTATTCAGCATAGAATTGGAAGTCCTATCCTCAGCAATCAGATAACACAAAGGAAAAAAGGTATCCAAACTAGCAAGGAGGAAGTCAAACTTTGACTCTTCACAGAGTCAAATGATCCTATATACAGAAACATGATCCTATATACAGAAAATCCAAAAAATTTCACCAAAAAACCTACTAGAACTGATCCATGAATTCAGCAAAGTTGCAAGATATCAAATCAATACACAGAAATTGATTGCATTTGTATACACCAATAATGAAGCAACAGAAAGAGAAATCAGGGAATTGATCCCATTTGCAATTCCACCAAAACCCATAAAATACCTAGGCATAAACCTAACCAAAGAGGTGAAAAAATGTATACACTGAAAACTATAGAGTACTTTTAAAAATTTTTTTAATGTTTATTTATTTTTGAGAGAGAGAGAGAACACGAGCAGGGAAGGGGCAGAGAGAGAGGGAGACACAGAATCCGAAGCAAGTTCCAGGTTCTGACCTGTCAGTACAGAGCCCAGTGTGGGGCTTGATCTCATGGACAGCGAGATCATGACCTGAGCCAAAGAGTCATGCAACCAACTTAGCCACCCAGGTGCCCCCGAAAACTGTAGAAATCTTATAAAAGAAATTGAAGAAGACACAAAAAAATGGAAAAATATTCCATGCTCCTGGATAGGAAGAACAAATATTGTTAAAATGTCGATACTACCCAAAGCAATCTACATATTCAATGGAATCCCTATCAAAATAACACCAGCATTCTTCACAGAGCTGGAACAAACAATCCTAAAATTTGTATGGAACCAAAAAAGACCCCGAATAGCCAATGCAATCCTGAAAAAGAAAATCAAAGTAGGAGGCATCACAATCCTGAACTTCAAGCTATACTGCAAAGCTGGAATCATCAAGACAGTATGGTACTGGCATAAAAACAGACACTTAGATCAATGGAACAGAACAGAGAACCCAGAAATAGACCCACAAATGTTTTTATTTGTATTTGTACTTAACAGTATACTCCAAGATGATTTTTTCTTTATCAGAAAGACAAGAAAATAATTTTTTGCTATGTATCTACAGATGTCTTCCATGGCCAATGTGAAAATTGTGGAATTTTATGTGAAATTTTAATGTAATAATAATGAAAATTAAGCTATACTGTTTTTATGGCACTTTAATGGCTCACCCCAAAATATTCCTAGATTATCTATCAATCTGTCATATATTTATCTATCTACCTATTGATTGTGGGTTCTTCGAACTCCCTTATCCAGCCTCCATCAGATGCAACCATATCCTGCCTTTCCACGAGTCTCACCTCTGCTACATGGATCAAAATTTACTTTCTTCAAGCTATGCATACTTGAATTTCTCTGATACTTGGTATTTTGAATATCTCACTCGGAATAGTTTAACATGTGAGTTTTCTCTCAGAGCTCTCTCTTAATATTTATCAGTAGATGTCTTTATTAAAAGAATTCTAAATGAACCTGTGTACCTGTACTTTGAGTCCCTGTGACTGAGCGCTTCTCCATAAGAACTTCTTAATAAATTAGGGAATTATCGCAGACTTTCTGTAATCAAAGTGTAGGGAATGAGTTTATAAATTGGATGTAAAACTAATGCAGCTGAGTATATTCACTGAAAAGAATTTCACTGAAGCTTCTGTTTAATAAAGTGAAATGTTCATTTTAAGTGAATATTCAACTCTGTGATACACCATCTTAAAGTTATGTTTAAGTCTAATCATTAGATAATTTTCTTTGCAGCTTTTAGATCTAAATCTTGGTCTAAAATCAAATAGTAATGATAGGCCCCCTTCATTCCCTCAAACATTTGATCAGGTATGCAATTCTAAATAAAACCTTCAAAATTCATGTCAGTGTCACGTTTCAAGAAAAATATGCAAGATATGGTAAAATTAGCTTCCAGCTAGAAATGAAAGAAATCCCATCACTCTCTCTCTCTCTCTGCTTATAACTTGAAGCCAATTTTAATGCTAATATAATACAATTAAAATAATAAAGTAATCTTAATACTACGATCTATAATGACTTCCATTACTAAGCATGGCCCTTACTGTTTTATTCATTTATATACTGTCTTTCATGAATCCCTGTACCAATTAATGAAATGTAGATATTATTAACTTCACTATGAAAATTATGATTAAAATGCTGAGGGATTAAACAACTTCTCAAGAGGTGATATTGCAACTTATTTGGCAAGATTGGAATGTTTTACTTAGGATACAGGAGCTCGTCACTCAGTCTCCTGGAATGTTTTAGAGACTGTTTATTACACCAAAGGCCATCGCTGTGAAGCACTTTGAGCTGACATCTGTGTATTCTGAGAATTCTTGTGGCCACCTTACTCTTCCCTTTAGGTGGGTGTAGTATTCTTTGTGAATGAAAGATGCTCATACAGCCTCAGTATGTGTATTTGGATGTCTTACAGGAGCCCAGAGAGCAAGGCTAGGTCAATGAGGCTCGTGAATACCCTGAATAATACAGAACTGAGAAGTCTCTTATTCAACAGTTCTTAGTGCCTGTGTAACACATGTATTTCTGGTGCTGTCGATACAACCGATCCCTGTTCTCAAGAAAGTTCTAGGCAAGGAAACTCAGACACATGGTTCTAGTGAGTGTTAGATAAATTTTAATAAGGAAGAGTGCAATATTCTCTGTATAGAAATGCATAAGGGAAATTATCAGGTATACCTCAGGTCAAAATATGTGGATGGGTAGAGGAAGTAGACAAGTATAAAGGGAAAGAAAAATGGGGAACTGGGAGAATGAGAAACTTTTCTTCAGCAAGACAACATTAATAGGGTCTAAATAAAAGCCATAGAGTAGGATATAATATTTATTGAACAGTAAGCTGATAAAGACTTACACTGTGATATATGGAGAGGTCTTATGAACCAGTAAGGCAAAGTAGGAGAACGGACAAAAGACATGAAACAACACTTCACAAATGTCCAACATTCTAAAACAGTTCAAATCACTGTGAGGTAACGATGCGTACCTACCGAATGGCTAAACTTACAACTGTCAGCAGAGCAGTGGACCACTCACAATAGAACGTGAGCTCACACAACAAGTTTAGAAGACTTAAAACGGCAGGGACCTAGCCCATACCTGCGTGTCTGACAATTATATTCTTATATTTCACACAAACGCATTCATGTGTAAGAACACACGCAGAAGGACATAGTGCTGTTTGTCACGGCATGCCCTGGAAACAACCCAAACGCCATCGCCAGTGTGAAAAGGAAACAAAGTTGGGGGTGTCTGTCTAGTGGAACACAGTACATCCATTAAAACGAGAGTGCAGGGACTACACTTGATGTACCTAACTCCCACATGCATGCTGACCAGGTAAGACATAATAATACTTGAACAAAGTCAGTAATTAAATGACATTGTATAGTTCTATTTGAAATTAATCTATGATAATAGAAAGCAGGCCATCTTTAGAGTGGAAGGTGCAGGAGCGATTGATAGAAAATATGGAGAATAGAGGGCTTCTGAAATATTGACGATATTCTAGTTCTTAATGTCATGGCATTTAGAATTAAATACGACTTGGTGATAGTTCATCAGGTTATGGATTTATGGTTTATAAAAGTCTGTCATATATAGCCCTTCCATACAAAGTTTAGTTTTTGAAAGCAAGTTGTATTTTGTTGCAAAAAATAATCCTTGTAAACACATCCCTGAGCATACGTTTCATTATTTATGTAAAATAAATTGCTCAAAATGAACTACTGGGACCTTATGAAGATAAAAATCTTCTGCACAGCAAAGGAAACAACCAACAAAACTAAAAGGCAACCAACGGAATGGGAAAAGATATTTGCAAATGACATATCGGACAAAGGGATAGTATCCAAAATCTATAAAGAACTCACCAAACTCCACACCTGAAAAACAAATAACCCAGTGAAGAACTGGGCAGAAAACATGAATAGACACTTATCTAAAGAAGACATCCAGATGGCCAACAGGCACATGAAAAGATGCTCGACGTCGCTCCTCATCAGGGAAATACAAATCAAAACCACACTCATATATTACCTCACGCCAGTCAGAGTGGCCAAATGAACAAATCAGGAGACTATAGATGCTGGAGAGGATGTGGAGAAACGGGAACCCTCTTGCACCGTTGGTGGGAATGCAAATTGGTGCAGCCACTCTGGAAAACAGTGTGGAGGTTCCTCAGAAAATTAAAAATAGACCTACCCTATGACCCAGCAATAGCACTGCTAGGAATTTACCCAAGGGATACAGGAGTACTGATGCATAGGGGCACTTTTACCCCAATGTTTATAGCAGCACTCTCAACAATAGCCAAATTATGGAAAGAGCCTAAATGTCCATCAACTGATGAATGGATAAAAAAATTGTGGTTTATATGCACAATGGAATACTACGTGGCAATGAGAAAGAATGAAATATGGCCCTTTGTAGCAACACGGATGGAACTGGAGAGTGTGATGCTAAGTGAAATAAGCCATACAGAGAAAGACAGATACCATATGGTTTCACTCTTATGTGGATCCTGAGAAACTTAACAGAAACCCATGGGGGACGGGAAGGAAAAAAAAAAAAAGATTAGAGTGGAAGAGAGCCAAAGCATAAGAGACTCTTAAAAAACTGAGAACAAACTGAGGGTTGATGGGGGGTGGGAGGGAGGGGAGGGTGGGTGATGGGTATTGAGGAGGGCACCTTTTGGGATGAGCACTGGGTGTTGTATGGAAACCAATTTGACAATAAACTTCATATATTGAAAAAAGGTAAATAAAAAAATAAAGACAAGATCACAAAAATAAATAAATAAAATAAAATAAATTTCTTTAACTAATTCAAAAAAAATAATAAATTGCTCAAACTACATTTATTAGGTCTAAGCAAATAAACAAATATCAAAGGCAAAGGCTCAAAGAAATGTTTTGTAAACAAGGTAGGTATTAGAACTATAGATCAAATATGCAATTGCAAGGATGGTCAGATGCACTTTTGGAATACAGCAGCCCATCACAGGATATATGACAAAAAATCTATCTCAAAACCTTTTTCAGAGATACTTTAGAATAAAACAAAAGTATACAATTGAAGAACAGTGTCTTTAATCTTCTGTGCTTGCCAATACATTTATTTATTATGTGTGTAAATAGTTACAGATATATCTATACATAGACTACAATAGCAGCATTCTGACTGAAACTTGCTTTCTCATTCTGGTGTTGAAGATGTAGAAGGAGTAACTAACCCTCGTGTACCTCAACAGTCCAATCGCCTCTTGTTATTTTCTCAAAAAGAATTCAGCAGTTGAACCTGAAAGCATTGTCTTAGATATACTGAAAAGACAAGGCACCCCTCCAGAAGAGCTAATTGGATACGAAGCTTATGTCCCTGGGGGAATAATCTTGGGTTTTATAATCATAGAATTATGCAGCATTTCTACTGGAGACGATCTTTTCGTTTTTGTTTAATAGTTTCTATGATTATCTTCACGACATGAATCTCTTTATATGGAATCACCATCACTAAATATGTCAGGGAATTTAACTGGGGGGACTCAAAGCAGTGAAATGTGAATCCACTCTTCTGTGCACTTTTAACACGTGCGCATCAGCACAAACAGAATTCAGGAGATGGGACTTCTTCTCAAAGATAGGAGTTCTTCTCAAAGACAAAGAAGGCTGCCTTCTCTGCAGAGAAGACAGATTTGCTTTAGGGGCAAGGCGCCCAAGAGCTTTGCAGTGTTTGGATGCCTTTTTTATGTGTCTCCTGGAATTCAACTTGATGAAGCAAATATGTTGCAAACAGTTCCTCACTAGGCTAGGCGGTGGGTTATTAGATATTTTGTGTGCACCTGCCAACAGAGCCTTCTGTGAAGACTGATTGAGCAATTACTGCAATTATATGGTCATAAGGGAACCTTGTAATCCTGTCCTTAAGGATACCCAAGCATAATTAGGCCATGGGTGAATTTCCAAGTTCTTCAGCATAATTTTTCTTCTCTAATCCAGTGGTAAAATTAGAAGCTAAGAGAAATAAGGGGGCGGGAGAGGAACGGAGCAGTAGTTACTGTCTGCTTGAAGAGGATGGTTCTTCAAAAGAAATGCGTCTCCTAGTTTTTCCCCTTTTCTAAGGCCTAGGGAGCCTGCCCTGGCAGTGGTCACCTCGGGCCGGTTTCCTTCAGGTCTGGCTCCGTGTGGTGATCTGCTACCGGGCTGGAAAATTCAGTACAATACAAATTGACATCAATGTATTTAGTAAGTAGATATTAATTTGCCAAATATTATAAATGATTGCATGTTTTTTTCCCCCATAAAATTCTTTCTTTTCTAAGGAATAGTTTCTCGCTGGCATTTCCTTGGTTAGTTGTATGTCCTTCCAATGGCTGGCTATCTCCCATACAGAGATTTTTGGTGATGGAGAAGTTCAAAACTTGATGCATCTTATTATGTTGTTTCTTCTAATGAGTCCATGTTACATTTTCCAACTCTGGCTTAAATGCTACTTATCTTTATAAAAAATTGCATTACATATTGTAACAGTAGCATTCTACACAAAACACAGTATCCTTTAATGTTACATATTACCAGTGTTAGAAATTCTCAAGATTCAAACACCCCAATCTACTTGGGAGGTAATCTTAGAAATCATAGCTGAGAATTCATCCTTTTCACCTTTAAACCTAGATTTTCTAAAAAAAAAAAAAAAAACCTCATGAACAGTAGCCTAAGAAAAAATTTTTCTTAAGTCGCTAGTCTTTGTAAGAAAAGACAGAAATCAGTCCTAAGAAGTTATATAAGACAACTGTACTCCCAAATTTCCAGAAACTCATTGAAGCCTTCACCAAGAGGGTTTATTTATTGTATTCTCACTAGTACAATTTGCTAATTTATAATATTAAAAATAGTACAGAGTATGGAAACTACACAGTGAAACAGGACTGAACGGCTTTAAATACATTTCATCCCACCTCCCCTCTTCACTTCTAGCCCCACTCTCCCGAGACAGCCACATGCTGGTATTTCTAGTTTCAATTCTTCTGATTCTAGATGTCACGTAATTCTAAACAGAGCACTTGTTTCTTTTTATTTCTTCAGTTCTCACCATACATTTATTAATAACCAACTATGAACAATGAGGAATTTAATTAGAACCTTTCCCTCCCTTTTGGTTTTGTTTATTGTGTTATTTTTAGGTTTTCTTTTCCCTGTTGTTCATATGATTTTTAAAAATATGACTGAAACTCCATTTCTCATCCCAGCAACTTGTACAGGAAGAGGAGTTTAAACTATGTGACTCATTACCCAAACTAAAACTGTATATGTGTTGGTCACTTAGAGAAAGGTGTCAGCAGAGAAACCCAATGTGATCTGGTCATGTTTAGCACTCTCCCAGAAGACCTCAGGTTCAGTTTTTTTTTTTTTTTTTCTTGTTTTGTTTTTTGTTTTTTTGTGTTTTTTTTTTCTTTTAATTCTAGGTAAGTTATTTCAAAAAGCAGGAGTCTAGGATCCCTTAGTATATTTCTCTGGCCATGGGAAGGAAGACAGGACTGCAAAACATCCTGAGAGTTGAATTCCCTTCGCAAGATCTGCATGCTACTGTACTTTTGGAAGACCCACCACAGATTTATTAGTTGAACCAGAACTGCAGTAGCTTGGCTGCATGCTGACTTTGGCTAACGCCATCAGGCTGCTTTGACAAATGTCTAGGATGACCTATCAGCCCTCCACTCCTGTGTTCAAACATACAGACTTGAAGAGCTTTGGATGCTTTCAGTGTCAGGAGAAATACAGGATTACAGAGGAAGGAAATTGTCTGTTGGGCAGGTGTGTGTGTGTGTGTGTGTGTGTGTGGTGTGTGAGAGAGAGAGAAGTGACGCAATGATAGAGTGAAATGGAGAACGAGGGACAGAAATAGGGAACAAGGGAAAGAGTTGAGGAAGACTGTTGTATTGTGATGTGTTGTATTGTGTGGAAAGAGCAACAACCAAAAGAACAGTAGTCATCCTGATTTAATGGAGTGATTTTGATATTGGTTTGACATTTTCATGGATCTGAAGACACATTAAAAAGGTGAATACAGTATTGCAAAGTTATCCCTACCAGGAGCTCTTTGTTTTTAGGAAGATATTAAAAACATTTAGGCTATGGAGAGCCTATTAGAGATTTTTAAGTCTGCAGAACCCCCAAGATGTATGTGAACTCCAAATATTTGCTCAATGATTACCTTTAATTATTTCAACTTCAAAAATTTAACATGTTTTAGCAATATACTTGTGTTTAATATAACTTACCATAACTTAATCACAATTAAGTATTCCACATTACAGTTTCATATTCTTGCATTTCTTTTCAGCAGGCCACTATTCTACATTTCTGCTGAGATTAGAAAGTACTGATTTCATATAAAAGTACATGATACGTTTCAAGGTTCTCTCATTTGAGAAGATATAATATAAAATAACGTTGCAGTGACTCCTTAGACTGTGAAGTCAGATATTGAAATAGACATTATTTCCCTTTAAAATTACTATTATGTTTGGACTGAGGGCTTGCAGAGACTTAAGGCAGTATTTCTCAAACTGTGTTCTAAGGCAATGTAAGAGTTCAAGGAGATGTTAATGGATGATTCTAGAAAATGTGCACATAACACCCCCTTCTTAGATGGCCATTATGCAAATTAGCACAAAAGTCTCCGAAAAGACCTGCAGGAAAGTGGATTCACTTTTTGAAAGTTTCTTTCATATCCTGTGTCGCAAGCTTATCTGTGAAGAGTACACGTTTGTTTTTTCAGCATATTTGTTACAAATAATGATTGATCATTCAGTACAGGGGCCAAGAAACTCTGTCCTACATACCATTCGTCTTTGTAAATAAAGCTTTATTGCAGCATAGTCATACCCACTTGGTTGATTTTGTGTTACAGTGTCATAGTTGAGAAGCTGACACGGAGACTCTCTGTCCAACGAAGCCTAAATATATTTATTATCTGGTCCTGTACAGAAAACTGCTTACCGGTCCTGATAGTGGAACAGAATACCACTGGACATCATATTGGCAAACACTGGCTTAGAGAAATATATTATGATTTTAAACAGAGTCCTCTTGCATATAATTATAAATTAAATTTATATGCATGTATGTACGTGCATAATATATAATCAATTTCACTATATGACATTTGCAGTGATGGGGCTTTGATTTCTATTCAGTTAAAGCATTGATTTTTAAAATTTTGTTTTTAATGTAATTAAGTGATTACATTTTTAAATGTAATTTTTTTAATTTTTAAAATTTTAAATGTAACTAAAAAGTAATTTTTAAAATATGAGTTAGGAAGAAAAAGAAGGTAAATATTCTTACAAATCTTGTCTACAGACAGATAAAATTGTATTTGATAGCCTCATACTTCTGATTTAATTATCTAGGGAAGATGCAGATTCATTGATCTCTTTCTTCCTCGTCTTCCTCTTAGGAGAAAACCCTGATATAGTGTAATTACTATGACTTTTCATTCTGACCCTGAGGACACATTGTTCCCTCTTTGAATTCAAAATTAACTAGTCTAATGTGTTAAATTTCAAATCTCGAAAGCTGAGTTTAACTACTAGTTCAGGTATTGCCTAGCTGTCCAGACTGTAATGTCTAATATCTGAGTGTCAGTTCTCCATGAGGCGTTAAGAATAAAGTGCGACTAAGCGCTCCCATTTTTTTTTCCAGGAAGAACTGAACCCCATTGTGGTTACCCCGCCCATCCAAGCTGTTGACCAGGACCGGAACATTCAGCCACCAGCAGATAGACCAGGCATCCTCTACTCCATCCTTGTTGGTTCGTATCTGGTAACATTTTACACTCTCACTCATCGTTCTAGAATCATGCATAAATAGTTGTATCTAATCAAAGGAAACACCTTTAATAACAAAGATGGCCTTCTTAGAAGTTATTATTTTTATGTAAAAATAAATTCAGAAATAATAATTTTGGGGGTGCCTGGGTGGCTCAGCAGGTTAAGCAGCCGACCCTTATTTTCTGCTCAGGTCGTGATCTCACTGTTGTGAGGCTGAGCCCAGCCTGCGTTGGGCTCCACGCTCAGAGTGGAGTCTGCTTAAGATTTTGTCTCTCCCTGGGGTGCCTGGGTGGCTCGGTCGGTTAAGCATCTGACTTCGGCTCAGGTCACAATCTCACGGTCCGTGAGTTCGAGCCCCGCGTCGGGCTCTGTGCTGACAGCTCGGAGCCTGGAGCCTGATTCAGATTCTGTGTCTCCCTCTCTCTCTGCTCCTCCCCTGTTCATGCTCTGTCTCTCTCTGTCTCAAAAATAAATAACGTTAAAAAAAAAAAAAAAAGATTTTTTCTCTCCCTCTCCCTGTCCCCAGCTTGTGCTCTCTGGCACTCTCTCACAAAACAAAACAAAACAAAACAAAACAAAACAAAACAAAACCACATCTTTCCCCTCAGAATTAGCTTTAGTGAGATGTGTTAAACAAAAAATGGAAACATTCCATTAAGGAAGTGAAACAGCTTTAAAAAAATAGGATATTAGTCTACATATTGGTAACTTTGTGTTCCGGCACAAAGAATTCTCTAAGAAAAATTTGAAAAAAATCCATTGAAAATGTACAGTTTGCTCTACTAGTATTTTATCGTTGGTTGAAGACAATTATGTAATTCTGAGACGACATGAGTGAATTAAATAAGGGCTTTTGTCACCATATGGGAGAAGGATCACGAGTACCCAAAGGGTCACAACACATTATACCCTTGGCTGATTTTTCCTTGAAAAGTTTCACAGGAGCTCTTCTGGCTCATCCTTGTACATGGACTGGTAATTGCAGCGAAGCAAAAATGATGAGAATGTGATTATGCCACTCTTCCCAAATTGCTTTTGCTAAAACATGGATGTTGCTGCTTTTCATGGTTGAGACAGATGCATGTGAGACCATACCTCTCTTAGTGAGAAAGGGGTTGCTCTTGAAATGGGCTTCATTCAACACTACTCTCAACTCCTGAGCCTTTAGTCTGTGTGTGTGTGCACATGCATAACAATACAGCAGCCTACAAGACACCAGACAGATTTCCAAATATGATCCTATATCCTACTTAGAAGTGCTGTCTGTAAAGAAAATAAAGCAGTTCTGTTTCAAGCCTTTGGTGTCTAGAACTGTGCACATACCATAACCCCATGGTAGAGATGAGATCATTACATTTTTAAAAAGTCCTTATGAACATAAGCGTCAGTCTTTGAAGTCTGTAAGGGCCTGGAGCATAGATCGAAAGAAATAACCATTGTTCATTTCATCAACTGGAGGTTTGGTCATATGTCAGTCACTGTGCCACATGCTATAGATGCAAAGGTGAGAGGTAAAAGTTCTAGGTTAGGGAGGGGTGGAGAAAATTACGTAGAAAGTTATTTCAGCAGAAGGGTCAGGGTTCCCATGTAGAACACAGGAGAGAAATTACCTAGAAAGATGAGACAGCATGTGTAAAGTCCAAAGGATGAACTTGAAAGCCAGTGTTGGAGAAGCATGCTTCCCATGGTGGGATGAAATCCAGTGGTGTTCATGAGTTTCTTTCACTCTTAGAAATTATATTTATTTTTTCTTTTGATAAATGAGCACCTACTCTGTGGAGGGAGACAGATTCCTCACTTCGTGGAGCTGGTGTTCTGGCGGAAGCAGTGGCAACAAGCAAGAAACGCATTATGTGTTTATTGTAGAAGAGAGAAGGCGGTCAGCACTGTGGGGAAAATGGAGCACAGAGAGGTGTTGTAGTATAAACTGCAGCATTCGATAGGATGATCAGGGCACACCTCACTGAACAGATGACATTTGAGCAAAGTCTCACAGAAGCTGACGCAGTTACCCCTGTTGATGTCTGGGAGAATAGGCGGAGATAAAAAACTGGAGCTTGCCTGCTGGGTTTCAGAAGCATCGAGGAGACCAGGAGCGTTGGAGATGAGTGAGTGAGAGGAAGTAGAAAGAGGAGGTGAGACACAGAGGGGTCAGAACTTACAGAGTCTACTATGCTGCTGATCGACTTTGTCATTTACCCTGAGCGAATGGAGAAGCCAAGGTAGTAATGAGAGCAGGATGATGCATTGGCGGCCTGTATCACCAACCACCAATGTAGGATGATGGATGGTCCTAAACAATAGACACAACCTCTAGCACTGTCTTTGTTTTTACAAATAAGTTAAATAAAATGATGTCATTTATAGCATTTGCACTTCTAGAGGACGGGGCCTTGTACTGATAGTTTGAACTGTATTCAAATCCTGACTGTAACACTTATTAATCATATAATGCTAGGTGAGTTACTCATCTCTCTGCTTCGGATGGCTCCTCTTTAAAATGGAGGTTAGGGGCCCCTGGGTGGCTGAGTCGGTTAAGCGGCCAACTTTGGCTCAGGTCACGATCTCGGGGTTCATGAGTTCGAGCCCCTCTGTTAGCACAGAGCCTGGAGCCTGCTTCAGATTCTGTGTGTTCCTCTCTCTCTCTCTGCCCCTCCCCTGATCGCACTCTGTGTCTCCCAAAAATAAACAAACATTAAATAAATAAATAATAAATAAATAAAATGGAGTTATTAAAAACAGACCTTCTATAAAAAGGTTTTGAAAATTTGATTCAATATAGGTAAATGTGTAATAATGCCTGGGAAAAAGCTAGTGCTCAATAATGTTAATTCATGTCACCATTACCATTAGGAAGAAAAATCACGTTTCCTAAGTTAGACAAGACTGGTAAGAACAGAAGCACACACACACAGAGAAATATACACAACAGGATTTCCATGGCTCTGATTTTCCTTACTTGGCAAGACCTCTTCATTTTCCTTAAGTCCCCCCCGCCCAGTAGTTCTGAGTGCAGGTCCCTCAGAGCTAGTTTTCTCAGCCTTCATGTGGACAGCTCCCCACTGCTCTCGCACATTCTTGGCAGTCTACTTACTAAATGGGAGGATGTGCATGTTCAGGTGTGCAGAAGGGCCATCCAAGGACTGTTGCCAGTTCCTTCACTGGTCCTACCGTAACTATCATCAATGGTGGAATTACTCTTCTACCACTGATCATCCCCAACAACCTCACCCTGTGTCACCTCAATTCACTATTTCCTAGAGGTGTCCATTGGCTTTCTTCACAGAAAAATGATACCATTCTACCTGTGAAGGATGGGATTAGCAGGGATACTCTGAGTGAAAGATATTCAGAGTGTAAGCGATTGAAAACTCAAAAAAAAAAAAAAATCCCTCAAAATTGACTCCTGCCTTAAAATGGAAATTCCTTTATCCCAAAATGGGATGACTTTTGGAGGGAATAAGTAAAACTCTGATAGTCAGCCTAACTGATGCCCCTTCTGTGTTTTACTATTAGGACGATGAAATTTAGGTTTAAGTTGGAGCATTCACTAAAGGACAACAACAACAAAAATGACAATAAAATCTCAAATGATTAAGTGCAAAATAGAATTTTATGGTAAACTAAAATTTTCCATAAAACTGACATAAATTTATATGAACTGAATTTTTGGGGGGGTACTTACCATTTCACAAACACTGAATTATATATTTAAGAAAGTCCTTGTTACATTCAGTATAATAAAATCACAGTACAAGTAATATTAGATTAATATTTTAATAATTTAAGGACTTATTCCAGGTGAAGTCATTGAAAATAATCAAGGAAAGACTTGTGAAAATTTTCCCTTCCCTAAAAGCTGTGACAAACTAGTATAAACAAAAGTGAAATCATAATTTTGGATCATTAATTGCTGAATTAACCAAGTCTTACAGCAACCCAGGGAACATTTATTCAAGAAAAACAGCTGACTCTTGGTTGTGTTTTTTTTTTAGCTTAGTGGAATTTTTCATTTGCCTGAGTCACATTGCCTGCTAGTTAGTTCAGGAGTAGCATTAAATACACCAACCTTGGAACACCTGGGTGACTCAGTCGTGTCTGACTCTTGATTTCAGCTCAGGTCATGATCTCATGGTTCATGAGTTCGAGCCCCATGTCAGGCTCTGTGCTGACAGTGCAGAGCCTGCTTGGGATTCTCTCTACCCCTTTCTCTCTGCTCCTTCCCTGCTCACACACACACATGCTGTCTCTCTTTTCCAAAATAAATAAGTAAACTTAATAAAAATAACAACCTGCATTCCCAAAGTATCTTGACAGTCTCTTGAAAAACAGAACAAAACTGGAGCTCTTCCAAAGCCTCATTTCCAAAGAAACATCATGTGACCTGGCTGGTGGGTTCCCAGAAGAACCCATATAAAAGGCTAACTCAGATTTCACCCAGCACAAAACGTCTTGTTTGAGGGATGGTTAGGGAGCAGTGGGGAAGGAGTTTCTCAAAAACAATTACAGGCAAGTGTTTTAACTTTGTTGCTGCCTGAAGCGATAGACAAAAATTGGAACACGCAATTGGCTAACCAGTAAGCTTAAAAAGAAAGTTAGGAATGATGTCCACAGGGTTTGCAAAAACTTTGACATATTTGTAGGAATCTTGGAAGGACAACAGTAAGAATAGTAGCGTGTGAATTTTCAGAAAACACCTGAGAAAGTCTTAAGTTTTCATATCTGGCTTACCTTGAGTTTCTGCCAAAGCAGAAAGAAAAGACTAGGGTGGAGCTCTAAACAGCAGAATTAAGGACTAACTGTGATCTAACATCAGCCAAGTGCTCCCAAACAAAGACTAGGATAGTTATTGTTTCCAAGTATGTAAAAAATCTCTGCCCCATCATTAACTAAACACTAAACCGAGTACAGGTTTCAGTGGCCCCACGTGACAAAGCAGGCATATTTTAGAGGTTTCAGTTCAGAAAGCATTACTTGGAAAAACAAATGAGCAGCATCTTCAGCAGACGCTGGGGAGGGAAGAAATCTGATGTTCAGTGTTGTCACATAATACTGTTTGAAATGACCAGCTTTTAAGAGAACCTGGGACACTGGAATGAAACAGGGAAGAATGGCTGATACACAGGGAAAATAAATCAACAAAAGTGTTTCTGAGAGATTCTAGGCATTAGACTTAACAAGACTTTCAGTTGGGTGTTTCAAAGATGTTCAAAGAGCTAAAGATGATCATGTGCAAGGCTCTAACGAGACAAAGAAGGGCATTTCCATGACCGTCCCCACATCGTCATTAACAAAGATATGATAGAATATGTGTTTATGTCTAATAATGTAAGAAGGTCTCCTAACTTTTAGTTTATAATAGCAGCTTGTAATATTAGTGTTTTGTAACACTGGATGCTCATACCAGAGCATCTACTGTATGACAAATAATATGTATTAAATACAACATGTAGATATGCATTACATACTAAAATGTAAATATAAAAATATGATTAATAGCTACTTTTGCTTATTATTCAAAGTCAGTGTGGTCATTATGATAATATTATGTATATTCTGGCAATTAAAGAGTTGGTATAACACATTGGTGAATAATGGAGACACCACATGCACCTGGGTGGCTCAGTCAGTTGAGCCTTCGATTTCTGCTCAGGTCATGATCTCGCAGTTTGTGGGTTCCAGCCCCGTGTCAGGCTCTGTGCTGAAAGGTCAGAGCCTGGAACCTGCTTCGGATTCTGTGTCTCCCTCTCTCTCTGCCCCAACCCAGCTCGTGCTCTGTCTCTTTCTCAAAAATAAATAAACATCTAAAAAAATTTTTTTAAATAAATAGAAGAATGGCAATACCAGGGGCTTCTGGGTGGTGCAGTTGGTTAAACATCTGACTCTTGGCTTCGGCTGAAGTCATGATCTCACATGAGTTTGTGAGTTTGAGCTCATGTTCTCTCTCTCTCTCTCTCTCTCTCTGTCTCTCTCTCTCTCTCTCTCTGTCTCTCAACAATAAATAAATGTTAAAAAAATTTTAATAAAAAAAAGAAGAGGGAAAATACTGGGCGGCCTACGTGGCTCAGTCGGTTAAGAGTCAGATTCTTGATTTTCCGCTCAGGTCATCATCTTATTGTTCATGAGATTGAGCCCCGCATCAGGATCCTTGCTGACAGCATGGAGCCTGCTTGGGATTCTCCCTCTCCCTCTCCCTCCCCTCCCCCTCTCCCTCTCTCTCTCTCTCTCTCCCCCGCCCTCCCTCCCCCTGTGCCATTCTCTCTCTCTCTCTCTCTCTCTCTCTCTCAAAATACATAAGTAAACATTTAAAAAACAAGAGGGAAAATAGACTCTGCTTCTTGGTGGGAAGCTCAGAATTTGTAGCTGTCTCTAATCTACTTCAGGTCATGTGTGTGTATGTTAGATTAAGATAGTGAATAGTTGTATTGAACAAGTTTTTCATTCCTTGCCCCATGAGTTAAAAATAGTTGAGTAAGCCCTGTAATGTTTAAACATTGTGCGTGCATTACCATTAGTTCAAACTTCAATGCTCACCAGTTGCATAGAGTACTGATTACTATTAATTACATTGGATGTAAGTCCGCATTTCAAGTAATTCTACAAATTGTTTAAAAATGTCAGGCTGGGGGTGCCTAGATGGGTCAGTTGGTTAAGCTTCCGATTCTTGATTTCGGTTCAGGTCATGAACTCGTGGTTTTGTAAGTTCGAACCCTGTGTCAGGTTCTAGACTGACGGTGCAGAGTCTGCTTGGGACTCTCTCTCTCTCTTCCTCTCTCTATGCCCCTTCTGTGCTCATGCCCACCCTCTTTCTCTAAAAATAAATAAACATTAAAAAAAATTGTCAGGCTGGGTTGATGTGCTTGGGTCTTCAGGATGTGACCTAATAGCATGATTCATTTAGTCCTTGTACTAGGAGCATGGGAGTGAGCATCCTGTCCCTTCGTGGTGTTCACTTTTGCATACATCATTAGTGTTCTTTTCCATCTGAGGTTCACTTGAAGAAATAGTTCTCAGCTATTTATTCATTTTTATATTCGTTTGGTGAAAAATGAACTCTACAAAACACAGGTCACTTTAGCCAGATATGAACCCAAGCCCACTGCCATGTGCTGAAGGCAGACAGGGGACAGTGCTTCTGTCCCCCTGTATACACTGCATAGTCCCCATGCCTCCCTCAAGACTCCTTGCCTGTGTCCCTATACACATGCCAAGAGCAGCAAGTGTCATCTTGAACAGTAAATATTTGTTAAGCATATTTTTGTATTGTTTTTGGACAAAAGAAATGTGAAATTAAAGTTTTGATATGGGTGGTGGTTATATAGGTCTATACAATTCTCCAAAAACATTGAAGCTTATCTGTGCATTTAATTGTATGTAAATTGCACCACTAAATAACACCTTGGGCATCACTGCAGTAAACAATATATTAAATTTTGTCTAGATAATTGGGAGATTAAAGTGGCATTTTAGCATGTTACCTTAGTTATTATAAATGCATGGAATGTCAGAAGATTGAGGAAGCTATCAGAGCAGTACATGAATGAGAGGGCAAGGCTTTAGGTGAGGAAGCAGAGTAGGACCACAGAAAAACACAGGAGGAGAGAATGGTGAGGACACAGGCAAGGAAGAATCACATGGGCAACACATGAAGAGTCATAAGAGGAATTTGGAGATTGGAACCTGCATAGTCAGAAAAGTGGTGGTATTATCAGCAAAAACTCAGTTCATGGTTTTTATACTTGTTTCAGGTTTAAATAAAGGTATGGGCATTTCATACACCGTAACGCGGTGGTTCTCAAACTTTAGAGATTTTCAGAGGTGCATATTTCTGACCTTGCTTTTCAGGGATTCTCATTCAACAAAACAGGATGGGATCTTAGCTTTTCCCATGCAAGTGGACCAAGATCTACATTCTCAGAAGCACTGCCATAAAAATGCATCAGGAAAATAACCCAGGAAAATCTTTGTAGTATTTTCCTAAATTGAGAAATTGGATACTAATGGAGTAACTTTGATTTTTTTGAAAGACAAGTAAAGGCAGATTTGAGGTTTTATGTTCTTTGGTGGGGGATGGATTACAGAATTTTTGGCAGTGTTTTAGAACAGAAAAGAAGAGTGTATTATTCATTAGAAATAGCTCAACAAAGAGATTGCAAAGAGGATGGATAGACCTGAAGAGATCTGGAAGACATGAGAGTAGGACAAGGAGAGTTTACTGTTCTCAGAACAATCAAAGATGCACATGAAAAGTGGGACAGCTATAAGGCAAAATGATAAATTTAAAACTAACAGTAGCGAATGGCAAGAAATTAGAGGCGATATCTGTCATCTGGGCACCAACCTAGGAATAATGTGATAAGAAAAAGAAATGTGCTTTGAAGGCATAGATAAAAATATGGTTGAAATTATTGACAACATTTTAGTTATATAACCAGGGCAGCAGGTGCATTGAATACCAAGAGAATGGAATTTTAATACACTTAACCCCAAGATTAAAATCAAGACACAAACTAAATAGAGAAAACTCAGAGCTTTGGAGAGATTTTGAAAAAAAAAAGGACCTTTTTAAAGTAATTTTTATTTACGTTGATAATGGGAAAAGAGCAATCTCCTCATTATTGTTGTTGTTGTCATTTCAATGTGAGTAGAGCTGACACAGGCTGTTGCATTAGTTTCAGGTGTACGACATAGTGATCTGACACGTCTGCACGTCACCGTCTCCCAAGTGTTGCTACCATCTGTCGCTATTACCATGTCATTGACCGTGTTCCTTATGCTCTGATTCTAATTCCCATGGCTTACTCACTCCATTACTGAAGGCTGTATTTCCCTTCCCCTTCACCCATGTTGTCCATCCCCTACCCACCTTCCCTCTGGTAACCATCAGTTCTCTGTATTTATAGGTCTGATTGTGCTTTGAGTTTGTTTCGCTCATTTATTTTTAGATTCCGCTTGTGAGTGGAATCATATGGTGTTTGTGTTTCTCAGCCTGATTTACTTATCATAAGACCCTCTAAGTTCATCCATGTTGCCTCAAATGGCAGGAACTCATCCCTTTTTATGGCTGTGAAATATTCCATTGTATGTATGTGTACATATGTGTATATAAATAATATATACCTTGATTTCTTCATCTATTGATGGACACTTAGGTTGCTTCCCTGTCTTGGCTATGTCTTGGCTATTGTAAATGATGCTGAAATAAACATACAGGTGCATATATCTTTTCAAGGTCCTATTTTCCTTTTCCCTGATTAACTACTCTCATGTGGTAGCTCCATTTTTAATTTTTTGAGGAATCTCCACACTGTTTTCCACAGTGTTTACACCAGTGTGCATTGCCACCAACAATGCACAAGGGTTCCTTTTTCTCCACATATTCACTTGTTTCTTGTGTTTTCATTTTAGCCATTACTTTATGTGTGAGGTCATATATCATGGTGGTTTTGATTTTCATTTCCCTAATGATGAGTGATATTGAGCATCTTTTCATGTGTCTGGTGGCCATCTCGATGTCTTCTTTGAAGAAACGTTTGTTCATGTCTTCTGCCCATTTTTAATTGGATTATTTGTGTTTGTTGCTATTGACTTTTATAAGTTCTTTATATATTTTGGATACTAATCCTTCATCAGATATGTCATTTGCAAATATCCTCTCACAGTCAGTAGGCTGCCTTTTTGTTTTGTTGATTGTTTGCTTTGCTGTGTAGAAACTTTTTATTTTGATGTAATCCCAACAGTTTATTTTTGCTTTTGTTTCCTGGGCCTTAGGAGACATATGTAAGAAAAATGTTGTGATGGCTAATTCCAGAGAAATTATTGCTATGTTCTCTTCAGAACTTTTATGGGTTCAGGACACATGTGTAGATCTTTAATCCAATTTGAGGTTTTTTGTGTGTAATGTGTTAGAAAGTCACCCAGTTTCATTCTTTTACATGTAGTTGCCCAGTTTTCCCAGTACCATTATTGAAAAGACTGTCTCTTTCCCATTGCATATTCTTGCCTATTTTGTCAAAGATTAATTGACCTTATAAATTGTGGGCTTATTGCTGGACTCTCTATTCTGTTCTGTTTACCTATGTGTCTGTTTTTTTGCCAGTACTGTACTGTGTTCATTACTACAGTTTTTTTGTGATATATCTTGAAATCTGCAATTTTGATACCTCCAGCTTTGTTTTTATCAGGATTGGTTTGATCACTTTGGGTCTTCTATGGTTCCATACAAATTTGAGTATTATTTGTTCTAGTTTTGTAAAAAATGTTGTTGGGGTTTTGATGTTTTGCATTGAATCTGTAAATTGCTTTGGGTGATATGGACATTTTGACAATATTACTTCTTCCAAACCATGAGCATGGATGATCTTTTCATTTGTTTGTATCATCTTTAATTCCTTCCTTCCTTGTTTTCCTTCCTTCCTTCCTTTCAAAAGAAATTGAAGATGTGAAACCTATAACGTGAAATTTTATGGTTTTCAGAGTACAAGTCTTTCACCTCTTTGGTTAAGTGTATTCCTGCATATTTTATTATTTTTGATCTGATTGTAAGGTTTTCTTTTAAATTTTCTCTTTCTGCAACTTTGTTATTACTGTATAGAAATGCTACAGATCTCTGAGTATTGATTTTGAATCCCACCACTTTACTAAATATGCTTATTACTTCTAGTAGTGTTTTTGGTGGAGTCCTAAGGTTTTATATGTATAGTATGCCATATGCAAATAGTGACAGTTTAATTTCTTTACTGACATGGATGCTTCTTATTTCTTTTTCTTGTTTAATTGCTGTGACTAAGGCTTCCTGTACTATATTGAATAAAAGTGGTGAGAGTGGACATCCTTGTCTTACTCCTGACCTTAGAGGGAAAGCTCTCAGTTTTTCACCATTGAGTATGATGTGAGCTGTGGGTTTTTCTTATATGGCCTGTATTATGTTAGGTATGTTCCCTCTAGCCCCATTTTATTGAGAGTTTTTGTCATGAATGGATCTTAACTCTTGTCAAATTCTTTTTCTGCATCTACTGAGATAATCATGATTTTATCCTTCATTTTGTTGGTGTGTTTTATGATGTTGATTGATTTATGAATATTGAACCATCCTTGCATCCCAGGAATAAACCCAACCAAATCATGGTGAATGATCTTTTCAATGTACTATTGTATGTGATTTGCAAATAGTTTGTTGGAGATTTTTATATCTGTGTTCATTAGGGATATTAGCCTGTAGTTATCTTTTTTTGTGGTCTCTTTAATTTTTGGTACTGGGTAATACTGGCCTCATAGAATGTATTTGGAAGATTTTCTCCCTCTTCTATTTTTGGAATAGTTTGAGAATAATAGGTATTAACTCTTCGTTAAATGCCTTTTAGAATTAATTTGTTATTCCGTTTAGTCCTGGACTTCTATTTTTTGGTAGTCTTTGATTACTAACTCAATTTTGTTTCTTGTAATCTGTCCAGATTTTGTATCAGCCTAGTTCAATTTTGGAAGATTATATGTTTCTAGGAATTTTTCCATTTCTTCTGGGTGGTCCAGTTTGTTGGCATGTAGTTTTTCCTAGTATTCTATCATAAGCCTTTGTATTTCTGTGGTGTCAACGATCATTCGTGTGTGTGTGTGTGTGTGTGTGTGTGTGTGTGTGTGTGTGTCCTTTCTATGTATTTCTTGATGAGTCTGGCTAAAGTTTTGTCAATTTTTTTTATCTGTCCAAAGAACAAGCTCCTGGTTCCATAAATTGTTCTACTGTTTTCTTGGTTTCTACTCATTTATTTCTGCTCTGATGTTTACTATTTACTTTATAGTCACCTTGGGCTTTGTTTATTCTTTTTCCAGTTTCTCTAGGCATAAGGTTAGATGTTTATTTGTATTTTTTATTATTTCTTGAAGTAGGCCCATGTTGCTGTAAACTTCTCTCCTACAACTGCTTTCATTGCATCTCAGAAATTTGGGACCATTCAGTTTTCATTTTCATTTGCTTCCATGTATTTTTTTTTTATTCATGGACTGCTTCATTGACCCTTTGGCTGTTTAGTATCATGTTGTTTAGTCTGCACATGTTCATGTTTTTTTCCAATTTTTTTTATGATTTCTGGTTTTATAACGTGCTTAGAAAAGATGCATGGTGTGATTTCAAGCTTCTTAAATTTATTGAGATTTATCTTATGACCTAATGTGTGATCTGTTCTGGATAATGTTCCTTCTTTGTGCATTTGAAAAGAATGTGCATTCTGTTGTTTCTGGATAGAATGTTCTGTTTACATCTGTTATGTCAATCTGGTCCATTGTATCATTAAAAGACATTGTTTTCTTGTTTTTCTGTCTGGATGATCTATGCATTAATGTAAGTGAAGTGTTAGAGTTGCCTACTATCATTTTATTACTATCAATTTATCTCTTAATGTCCATTAATATCTGCTTTATGTATTTAAATGTTCCAGTGTTGAGTGTGTAGATATTTACAATTGTATTTTTTTCTTGAATTGATCCCTTCATAATTAAGTAGTGTCCTTATTTGTCTTTTATGACAGTCTTTCTTTTAAAGTCTATTTTGTTTGATATTACTATCCTGGATTTTTTCCACTTCCATATTTGCATGGTGAATATTTTTCTGTCTCCTCACTTTCAGGCTGTATTTATCTAGGTCTGAGGTCTGTCTCTTGTTGTCAGCATATAGATGGGTCTTCTTTGTTTGTGTTATCCATTCTGTCACCCTGTGTCTTTTGATTTTTGAATGGAACATTTAGACAATTTACATTTAAAGTAATTATTAATAGGTATGTACTTACCAACAGTTAAAAAATTTGTTTTCTGGTTTTTGTTTTTGTTTTGTTTTTTGTTTCTGTTTTTTAGTTTGTAATTCTTCTTTGTTCCTTTCTTCTCTTGCTCTTTTTGCGGTCAGTGAGTATCTGTAGTGATTCTTTGCCTTTCTCTTTATTTTTTGTTTTCTATACAGGTTTGGGGTTTGTGGTTTCAGTGAGGTTCATATGTAAGATCCTAAGTAAATAGCAGTCCATATTAGTTTGGTCATTTAAGTTCAAACATTCTGAAAAGAAAAGAAAAAAAAAGAAAAGAGAAAAAATCATCTTTCTTTTTCCCCTTCTATTTTTTTTACTCCATTCTCTCCATGTTATATATATATATATATATATATATATATATATATATATATATAACATGAATATATATATATATATGTTATATATATATATATGTATATGAATATATATAACAGAATATATATATATATGTTCTCATATTTTAAATCTTTTTATTCATATTGTTTAATGTCTAATTGTGGTCATATCTTTTCCACTTAAATGAGTGGTCTTAACATTTTGTATTAGGCTGATTTAGTGGTGATAAACTCCTGTATAATTTATTTGTCTAGGAAACTCTATCTCTCTTTCAAATCTGAATGATAATCTTGTTGGGTAAAGTATGCTTAGTTGTAGGTTTTTGTTTTTTGTGTTTTTTTTTTTTTTCTTTCTTTCAGCACTCTGAATATATCATGCCACTGCTTTCTGGCTTACAAACTTTCTACTAAAAACTCAGCTAATAACCTTATAGGTTTTCTCTTCTAGGTAATTTTTTGTTTCTCTCTCACTGTTTTTAAGATTCTCTCTTTATTGTTTACCTTTGACATTTTATTATGTGCTATGGTGTAGAGTTCCTTGGGTTCATCTTGTTTGGAATTCTCTGTGCTTCTTGGACTTAGATGTCTATTTCCCTCCCTAGGTTATGGAGTTTTTTCAATTATTATTCAAATAAAGATTCTACACCTTTCTCTTGTTCTTTTTTTTCTGAGATCCCTGTAATATAAATGTTTGTTTACTTTATGTTGTCCAAGAGGTCTCTTAATCTGTCCTCATTTAAAAAAACAAAAAACCAAAAAACTCTTTTCTCTTTTTGTTGTTTTGCTTGTGTGCTTTTCATTACCCTGTCTTCCAGATGGCTGACACATTCTTCTGCATCCTCTCATCTACTATTGATTCCCTATAGTGTGTGTGTGTGTGTGTGTGTGTGTGTGTGTGTGTGTTATTTTAGACATTGTATTCTTCAACTCTGATTATTTCATTTTAATATTTTCTGTCTCTTTACTGAAGATCTCACTGAGTTCTTCCATTCTTTTCTGCACCCCAGTGAGTTTCATTATGATCATTACTTGAAATTCTTTATCAGGTATATTGCTTATCTCTGTTTCATTTAGGTTTTTTTGTTTGTTTTTGCTTTTGTTTTATTTTGTTTTAGTTTTTTCTTGTTTTTTTTTTTTTTTTGAAGCATATTATTCTGTCTCTTCATTTTGTTTGACATTCTGTTTGTGTTTCTATGGATTGGGAAAAAGTTAATTGTCCTAAAGTTGAACAACTGGTCTTGTGTACAGTGTTCCCTATCCAGACCATGTATGCTTGGTGAATTTTAATGGTTGGTTGGAGCTGTGGCTATAAATGCTAGTTACACTTTTAAACCATGGCTTTTTACAAAAAGAATAAATGGGAAGAAAAGATAATAATAAAAAAAAATTAAAAATGAGGAAAAAAGAAGAAAAAAGAGAAGGAAGAAGAAATAAAAAAAGAGTAAAACCAAAATAAAGCAAGACAATTTTAAAAAGTAAAAACAAAAAGTAAAAAAAAAAAAAACATATAATAATAATACAATAAATATTAAACAACAAACAAAACCCATAAACCACAGCTTGTTTTCTGTGTTCAGCACTACAGGGTGCCTGGTGTCGATTTATGGACACTAGGCACCCTGAGGACTCAAGCTCATTGTTGAGCTAAATTCTGCTCCTGTCTGGGCTTTTAAATTGAGGGGGAAAGAATTTTTCTTCAGTTCCCTGACTCTCTTACACCAGTGTTTTTTTGTTCTGTGTCCCAGCATGCAAGGAGCTGGTGTGGGCTTGCAAATCCTAGGCTTGCTGCGGTTGCCAACTTTCTGTGACAGTCTGACTTTCCAGTTATGGCATCAGCACCCACTAATTATGACATCTGAACCCCTCCCGTATAGCTTCCAGACCCTGTTCTGGTCTGGGCTTCTAAGGGGGAGGGGGAGAGAGCATTTTCAGAGCTCCCTTTTAAACCCTGGCTTTGTTTTCTGTGCCCCAGTATGACCAGGATTGTTGTGAGCTTGTAGACCCTGGGTTCACTGAAGTCACAAGCTCACTGAGATGACTGGACCCACCTGTCATGGGGTCTGGACTCTGCTCCTGTTTAGGCTTTTAAGGTGGGGTGGGAATGTGAACCAGGGACTATCATTCTCTAGTACCTCTGACCTGGAGAGCATTCTAGGGTTCCTCTGCTGCTTTCCGGAGTTCTCATGTTGTGTCTTCTACATGCTAGTTGCTCTTTTAAACCACTGCTTTATTTCTGTGCCCAAAGACAGAAGGTTCTGTTCCTGGTCCCTCAGTACTGTCCCTCTCCACTGCCATTGGCAGCAGTGGGGGAGGGGAGTCCCTTCCTTATTGTGTCTCTGTCACTCTTGCTTTTCTCTTGCTGTTCTCTCTCTATGGTTGTTCAGTAGCTGTTCAGTCAACCCTCAGTTCTTCTTCAGGAGCAACTGTTCTCTTAATAAGTGTAATTCAGTGTGCTCCATGGAGGAGGTGAGTTCAGGGTCTTCCCATATCACCATCTTGAACTGGAACCAAGAAGCAACTTTTGTAAATGAATTAAGTATAGCTTTGCTAAGTGGAATGAATATCACATCTTCTAAATGAGAAAATTAAGTGAATCTATAGGGTCCTTGAACTTAGACATGCACTTCTGTTCTTGGAAACATTTTTATACATCAATAATAGCCTGGCTTTTGTAAGATACTCAACATTCAGGGGTCACTTGAAAGTTTTCATTGAAAATCATCTGGATATAAGTTGTATATCATAATTGCTTTTGCTCTACCAAAGGAGAGGTTATAATGTTATTCAGCAGTAACATTTGACTGGGACCGATTATAAATTCCTACATGGCCACGATATAAAAACTTGGGAAATAGGCATAAATTTCCTTAAATTTCTATGGCAATCCAATTTTCTTTGATAAGAATTTAGTTTTTAACACAGGGTGATAGAGTTAAGACATCACATTACTATTCATTTCATTGCTGGCAAAATGCTCCCATAACCATCTTAGACTAACAACGCTAACATGAACAATATTATTACTACAGACTCTTTGTTTTTGTTTCTGTTTTTATAATTTCAGTTGTTGTAGAGCTACATTATACTGTGAACAAGACATTAAGGTACTATCTTTGAAAGTTGTCTGGAATGGTCGTTTTCTATTTGTATTTATTTCACCAAATGAATAAACACTTAGATTTTTTTTTTTACATTGATTTATTTTTTTTTAATTTTTTTAACGTTTTTTTATTTATTTTTGAGACAGAGAGACAGAGCATGAACGGGGGAGGGTCACAGAGAGAAGGAGACACAGAATCTGAAACAGGCTCCAGGCTCTGAGCTGTCAGCACAGAGCCCGACGCGGGGCTTGAACCCACGGACCGTGAGATCATGACCTGAGCCGAAGTCGGACGCTCAACCGACTGAGCCACCCAGGCGCCCCTACATTGATTTATTTTTGAGAAACAGAGTGAGACAAAGCGTGAGCGGGGAAGGGGCAGAGAGAGAAGGAGACACAGAATCTGAAGCAGGTTCCAGGCTCTGAGCAAGCGGTCAGCATAGAGCCTGATGTGGGGCTCGAACTCACAAACTGTGAGATCGTGACCTGAGCCGAAGTCGGACGTTCAACCGACTGAGCCACCCAGGTGCCCCAAACACTTAGATTTTTAAATTTAATATTTATTTTTGTGATGTCCTTGTATTCAATGTCTTATAATGATATATAATATTCATATGGCTCTAAAATTTAAAAAAAAAACAGTGGTGTAGCTCGTTTAATCTAGCTTCATTGCCTATTCCCTCAAAACATTCCCTCTTTCTCTCATACATAACACTTTTTTAATGTTATAGTTTATCATTTTTCCTAACATCCATATATACACACTTATGTGTATATATTTCCTTTTATTTGTATGTGTGTATACTCCTCTTTCTTAAAAGTTAGTATATATATGCACTTTTCTCCAAGTTGTTTTGTCACTTTCTATAACTAAAGATAATTCTATAGTAATAGGTAAAGATATTTATCATTAATTTTTACATTTCAATTATTATCTGCTTGAGGATGTATCATCATTTACTCAACCAGACCACTCTTGATGTATATTTAAATGGTGACTACTTATTATGAAAATGCAAAAATTTCCTTGAAGTGGGATTTCTGGGTCAAAAATAGATGCTACTATGACTTTCTTCAATTTTTTAATTGTCGTTAAATATACATAACATACAGTTTCCCATCTTAACCATTTGTAGGTATACAGTTTAGTGATATTACTTACATTTATAAGGATGTGTCTGCAACTCTTTTCATTTTATAAAACTGAAACTTTATACACATTAAACATCAATTCCCTATTCTCTTCTTCCCCATGACCCCCGGAATACACAATTCTACCTATTGTCTCTGTGATTGTGACGAAGTAATTTATATAAGTAGAATCATGTGGTATTTATCTTTTTTATGATGAGCTTATTTCATCTATCATAATGCCCTCAAGCTCTAGCATATGTCAGCCTTTCACTATCCGTTTGTGTCTTGACATCTAAACTGAGTCTGTTGTAGGCAACACATAGTTGGATCATGCTTCTTTCTCAATCCATTTGGTCAATCTCTGTCTTTGACTGTAGAGTTTAATTAATTAACATTTAAAGTCATTACTGCTAAGGAGGGACTTCTGTCATTTTGATTTTTTTTTTCCATAGTCTTAAAGTTTTCTCATTTTCATTTGCTTCAGCACTGTCTTCTTTTGTGTTTAGTTGATTTTTTGTAGTGTTTAAATTCTATTTTTTTTAATTTTCTTTTGTGTGTATTCTATAACTGTTTTCTTTGTCTTCATCATGTGAATTATATTTAAATCCAAAGGCCATAGCACTCTAAGTTAAATTTATGCCAGCTTAAATTTAACAATATATAAAATTCTGGGGCACCTGGGTGACTCAGTCAGTTGAGTGTCTGACTCTTGATTTTGGCTCAGGTCCTGATCCCAGGTACAGGGAATCAAGCCCTGCAGTGGGCATTGCACTGAGCATGGAGTCTGCTTGGGACTCTCTCTTCTTCTGCCCCTCTCCCCTGCTCCTGAACTCTCTCTCTCTCTAAGAGAAATTAAAAAAAAAATACAAAACTCTGATCTTTTCCAGTTAAATCCTCACCTTTTTAGTCTGTGTAACAAAATTACATGTTTGTATATTGTGTGCCTGAAAACATAAAGTAATAATTCTTTTAATTTTCTTAGTCTCTTAAATTATGTAGAAATCACAAATTAGAGTTACAGACTTTGGTACTATAATACGAGCTTTTGTGATTGCCCATACATTGACCTTTGCGAGATCTTTGTTTCCCCCGACTGCTGGACATTATTGCCTGGTGCCTGCCCATTGTAACCTGCAGGATTCCCTTGACACTTCTTGCAGGGCTGGATTAGTAGTAATGAACTCTCTCAGCTTTTATCTGGCAAGTCTTAATTTCTCTGCCACTTTAGAGGACAGTTTTCCCAGGTATAGAATTCTTTTTTGACATTTTTTTTTCTTTTAGTACTAGGAATAAATAGGGTCACTGTCTTCTGGCCACGAAAGTTTCTTTTTTTTTTTTTTTTTTAATGTTTATTCATTTTTCAGACAGAGAGAGACAGAGCATGAACAGGGGAGGAGCAGAGAGAGAGGGAGACACAGAATCTGAAACAGGCTCCAGGCTCTGAGCTGTCAGCACAGAGCCTGATGCGGGGCTCAAACTCACGGACCATGAGATCATGACCTGAGCCGAAGTCGGACGCTCAACCGACCAAGCCACCCAGGCGCCCCGCCACCAAAGTTTCTAATAAGAAAGAGGCTGATGATCTTATTGAGGATCCTTTGTATGTGAGGAGTAATTTCTCTCTAGCTGTTTTCAAGATTCTCTTCTTGTCTTTGTCTTTTGTGTTTGATTATGAAGTGTCTTGGTGTGAGTCTCTTTAAATTTATCTTAATAAATTTCATTGAGCTCTTTGGATGTATATCTCTATCTCTATCTTTCATCAGACTTTGGCAGTTTTCAGCCATTATTTTTTCAAACATTCTTTTTCTTTTCTCCTTCTGAGACTCCCACAATGTGTATGTTGGTCTTGTTAATAGTGCCCTATTGGTCAATTAGGCACTGTTCCCTTTTATTTAATCATGTTTTTTTTTTTTCTTTTTCTGTTACTCAGCATCAATAATTTCCATTGCCCTAGCTTCAAGTTTATTGATTCTTTCTTCTGCCTGCTCAAATTTGCACCTCTCTAGTAAACTTTTTATTTCAGTTCTAGAATTTCTTATAGTTTCCTGTAGTTTCTTTCCAGGTTATTTGTCTCTTTTCCGTTTTATTAATACATAAGTTTCTTGACTTTCTCTACATCTATTTTTATTTCTTTGGGCATCTTTAAGGCAGCTGTTTTAACATCTTTATCTAGTAACTCATCAATCAGGTGTTTTTCAGGGCCAATTTCTATTCATTTTTTTCCCTTTGAATGGGCCATACTTTTCTGTTTTTATGTATATCCTGTGTCATTGTTATTGTTGCTGTTGTTGTTGTATATACCCTGTGTTGTGGTTGTTGTTGCTGAAAACTGGACATTTGAATCTAATAATGTGGTAATTCTGGAAATCAGAAGTTTTCACCTTCCCAGAATTTACTGGTTTTTATATCTATTTTTGTTTAATTGTGTTTGTGTGTGTGTATACATATACATATACATATACATATACATATACATATACATACACATGCACATATACATACACGTATATGTGTGTGTATGTATATACATGTATATATGTTTTCTTTATTGTAGTCTGTCTCTGCGCTCAGGACTAGTCTGAGGTGTAAACCTAAGGTCTTCTCAAGTAGTTTCTGAGCTATGACTTCCCCTGGGTATGCACGTTGACTTGCTAATTTCCCTCCATGTGTAGTTGCTTTTAATGCCTGGCTTCCAAAGGGAAAAGGGGAGAAAAAAAGAATAGGGTAAAAAGGTTGCTAGCCCTTTGAGTTCCCTGGAAATTTCCTCAGTCTAAGTGGAGTGGCTTACAGCAAGAAGGGTAGGTGTGACAATAGTCACCTGCATCTCTGTGATTAGAAACAGCAGTCACTGATGAGGGCACAGATCTCTGATATTTAGAGGACATGGTCCTTTTTGCCCATAATTACTCCCAGCAGCAGTGTGCAAGCTGCTACAGGAATATGTGCCCAGCTCCCTGCCAAGTGGCAGAGGGGTGGGAGATGTGTAACTGCTACTGTGCTAAGAGTTGTAATTGATGGAAATTAATCATATTTTACTGTCCAAACCTTACTCCAGAAGTTGGAACACTGAAATAAACTCCGGAGTTCTAAAATAGCTGTGTCAGAAAGATCTTGCCAATTCTTGTTTACATGAAGATAGATTCCTGATATCATCTTCTCAGAATTCCCCAATACTCACATCATTCTCATATACTATGCCAGATTTTCCATCATAAGTTTGTAACACTCTTTTAATAATACCAGGAATGTCTGGAAGTACATTTTTTCTCACAGGCTCACCAATAGAGTGGAGTGTCCACTTGGGACCATTGCTAATCTAACAAGTAACAAATGGAATTTCGTTGTGGTTTTCATTTGAATTTTTCTTCTTGTGTATAAAGGTGAGCATCTTTGTGTATGATGAAGAGTCATTTACCTTTCTCTTTCTGTGAACTCTTTTTATTCTCAGTGTTTTGTGTTTTGTTTTGTTTTTTTTTTTAATGTACAGATGATGTTTTTCCTTCCTAATTTGTAAATCTACATATGTTAGGGATTTGAACATTTTGCATCTGTTGTTAATTGCAAATATTTTCCCTAGCTTGTCACTTGTGGCTTTACTTTGTTTATTGTGTCTTGCCAAGCCATTTTGTAATGTCATCAAATTTATCTCTTTATTCCCTTATTGCTTCTTGATTTTGAGCCATAGTTAGGAGAGATATGCCCACTCTCACATTATAGTAGAATTCATCTGTGGTTTCATCTATTACTAGCACTTGTATTGTTTTATTGTTTATTATATATGAATATCCTCTCTATTTGAGATTTACGCTAGTATAAAGAATGGATGCAATTTGATCATTTTCTGTATGGCTCTTCTATTTGATAAATGATAGTATTCAAAAATCCATTTTCCCCTACTGTTTGGAGATGATTCCTTTATCATCTGCTAAATTGTCATGTGCAATTTTGACTATTTCTGGATTTTCAAGTCTATTGTACCGGCAAACTTTTTTATTTCCTCTCACATAATGCCCCAGGAGAGTTTCTCTTCTTGTCTCAGTGTTGAAGCAAAGAAGTAATAGAAATTAACCCATTTTTTGATATGTCTCACTTCTCGCACCCTGGATTTGAATTCAAGCTCTATCTTACATTGTCCCTTTGATCTTGTACACATTATTTAATACCTCAAAGTTCTCAAGTCCTTCTCTGTAAAATGGGAATGATTTACAGACTTATTGATGATAATTTACATAAAGCATTTAGCACAAAGTAAGCTTTAATAATTGGAAGCCATAGTTATTTTATTCTTACAGTTACTGTTTTGCCAAATGCATAATATATTCCATAGTTACATGATATGACTTCTACTGTTTCTTCACTTTGAGACAAAGAATATCATGTTAAACAAAGGAAGATAATGAAATTGAAGAAAATTTCTGCAGGAAGAAATGTGCTTCAATTCACTATAATGCCTGTATTTAAGAAATATCCTCTGTAGGCATTAAGAGTATCATCAATGTATTTTGATTTAATATGATTGATGTAATTGGCTGGATTCTTGCCTTTAGAAAAATATTTTACCAGCTGGAACAGAATATGTTCATTTTAATTTTCAAGCAGCTTGATATTTGGTACAAATTACTAGTCTTTGTTTATTACAAGATATGGTAGAAGACCATGCAGACCATAATTAAGATTTATGCACCATTAAAACACAATTTTATAATTCAAAATTTGCTCTCCCTACACTTAGTATCTCTTTTCATGTGATGAAGTTTCAAGTTAATTAAAGAGCTCTCCTAATAAAATATATTTAGAAAACCATCCAAACAAGAAATATTTTCCATCTTTCTTACTCATAAGCTAATTAATTACATACTACATTTGTGTCTCCTTTCCCTAGACTGCATAATTTTGAAACTTAATTTACTAATGAAATTGTGATTTTGTTCCTCGGTTGATGAAGAAAAACAGATATAGCACACACACATATTACCTCTTGTTCTCAATTAATACTGAAATCTCACTGTCTTTCAGGGACTCCGGAGGATTACCCACGATTTTTCCATATGCATCCTAGGACGGCAGAACTTAGCCTCCTGGAGCCCGTAAACAGAGATTTTCACCAGAAATTTGATTTGGTTATTAAGGTAAATTAAATTAATTTTTTATTACCTTGTGTTTCTAAACTGCTAATCAAAGAAACCAATAGCAGCTACTGTAGCTCTTTTATGTTATAAAACATAAAATTAATCTGACAGCAGTTAGCCAATGTTTTTGTTAAAAAAATTGAACTGTGGCAGTTCTATTGTGTTGTGTTCTTTTAAAATATCTGTTTATATTATGATGAGATTCAAATACTGAGCATTTTTATATGTAATAAATGTCCTGGTCAAATGTATATAATACTACATAATATAACTTTGTTACACTTCTAGGGTTTAATTTTTCTTGCCAAAAAAACTAATTTTTGACCACAAAACTTTCACTAGTAACTATATTTTAAATGTGCATGCATTCATATATTTATTTATTTTAATAATGTATTATTTTAAAACTATTGTTGCTCTTTCTAACATAAAAACAAAAGATCTTGCCTTTCCATAAATTCTTTTAATATATGTCTCATTATTTTCTTTATTTTGAAAAATGATCCCAGACTGGAAAAATTATCAAAGCGAGGGGAATGCACTTGGCATTACAACAACAGTTTAATAATATTTACTGTATTGTAATAAAATCATTTAAAAGGTACTGTGGAAATCCAGATGATCTGCCAGTTAATTCTGATAGACTTTGCTGGGAAGGTAATATTTGAGCTGGACAGGGAAGGAATAATGGTAATTTATGGAGGGCACTCTAATTAATAGAACAGACACAGGCAAGAACATGGGATAAATCTAAACAATGGGTATTATATGACTTTCTCATATCTACACACAGAGAACCATAACTATAGAAATGAATCCCTAGGATATTTGTTTTTTAATTTAAAAGTGTTAAAAGGAAGTAAGATGGGGAAACTTACTGAGCAAGTACATTGTACAAGTTAAGTTCATTTTTCATTGAATTAGAGCCACAACCTTAGTCGTATGCTCACTGGTACAAATGTGTAACTAAGCTCAGGTAAGGTGAGTGATTGACTCAGAGTTAACCTCACTAAAAAGCAGCATCTAAGTGAGGGCCATACTCTTTCACTCCACCCAGATGCCGTTGCTTAGGAATGGTTGTGTGGCTTAAATATGTGTCACCGCAACTGCAGACAATCATATGTAGACAAACAGTTAATGTTAGCTCAAATTAGGATGTATTTTGTGAGCACTGATCCTGTTGTGCATTGCCAGATCCTGAGATTAGTTGGTTGTCTTCTGTCCTTGAAGAACTTGTAGTCTATGAAGGCAAAGAGTTATATAGGCTGATAAATCAAATATAACACATCAGCCTGCTAATAGGAGGACCACTAAAACGTGCTGGAAAAGCACAGAATAGGGAGATATCAATTAATCTGGGGACTCAGAGAAGATGTTTTGCAGATTATGCCAAGCTCAGTGTTGCTTCATAGGAAGAGTTCGGCCAATGGATAGAAGTTCCTTATGTTTGAACATAAGGAAGAGCAGAAGTGAAAACGAGGAGGCATGATGTATGCGGCTATGAGTGGTTAATGGGGAAACGAGGTATAGAGGCAGAATATGGAAGAACCTCATGTAAGACTATTTCCTTGGATTTTGTTTAGTAGGACTTGGGACTCATTCCACAAAGACAGACTCCTTTTACCATTTGTGTAAAATGGCCACGCATGAGATTTATCTTCTTGCACTATTTTAATTATCATGGAACTATATAAAACTCAAAAATACGTTTCCATTGTCTACCGGCGATCTGCTTATACTCCTGTGGTGCTCCTCTCTGTGGGAGGTGAGAAACCTGATGAAGCAGTGTTTCCAAACCGCCTCATTTCAAACCTGAAATCAGTGATTTTCCTTTATTACAAGGTTAGTTGTCCTGGCATACCCAGGTATGGTGAAACTCAGCCCATCAATCACAGAGACCAAAATCAATTAGAACAGGCCATAGATAATTTTTTTATGGTTTAATAACACTATATATTATTAATGGAAGTTTTTACAGACATTATTAGATTCAAATTACTGTGTTTTGTGTGCAGTCAAGGGGATAATAAGCAAAGGTATCAATCTATAAGAATAATAATGTGCCACCTGCTTAAATAATAGCTGAATATTGTGGCTTTGTAGAGGGATCCATTGAAATGCTACAATCTGGCAGTTCTCTCTAGTAGGTCTTTCAGCTTCTTCCCTTTTTTCTTATTTTAATAATGCTTCATTTTTCATTGGCCATAAAAGTTTTTATTGGATTTGATCCCAATTTCTGTTTTGGAAGCTAAGTAAAAATAAAACAAAATGAAGCATTTTCTCCTAGACTTTGAGAATTCTGCTTTAAAAAGATACATGCACATTTCACAGCTGGTAAGTGTCATGGTTAAGAGATTTATCATCTTTATTTCATTCGGCTCAGCCAGTGATTCATTCAGCATCCTACAAAAATGGAAAGGTGAGACTAGGAAGAGAAAATGGAGTAGTTCACCAGCTTTAAGATATTACAGGATTGGAACTTGTCCAGTTAAAAGAGGAAAGGGCATTCCATTTCTAGACGCTATTCCAAATCTAAAATAAATGTCATCACTTAAGCATTTTTAAAATGAAGCACACATTTTGAATAAGAATCACACATTTGGTTGGCTCAGGATGGTTCATATTCATGCCTGTTGTCTTTGTGTAATTATTCATAATATCTCTTTCACTTTCGAAACCATCCCAGTTTGGATGAAAAGTTACGTGATCACCATAGTTACAAAGCAAAAAGCAACTATGAGATAGAAATACAAAAGCATATTTTAGATTCTGGGTGATCATGAATTAGTTCATGCATGAAGTCTCATTAGCAAAGCCCAGAAAATTCTCTTTTGTTATTTTAAGTGTAGTATTAAAAAACAACAACAACAAAACTATTAGTACATATGTTGGTGCTCCAGATATCTAATACAAATATCTAATGGATAAATTATTAACAATTCACTGCCTGGCAGTTGCTCAAACATTTTGCTTTTTATCTAAAAAGGAATTTGCTTTTTATCTAAAAAGGAATTTGCTTTTTATCTAAATCCCATGGGTTCAAACGAGGCTCACAGACAGGATTGTATTATGGTCTGTCCGATTTTTACGTTTTCCCACTGGCTTGCTTCTCCCGTCTAGCACGCTGACCTGTATTCCTTGTCCGTCCACACCCTGAGCCTATCAACCGGAGCCCTCATTAGTCTACCTGCACGCTTTCCGTCTGGCCATCCTGGAGCACTAGCAGTACTCTCCAGTCGCCCTGTTCTCTCTGCCTCCGGGCATTTGTAGACGCCCCCTTGCCTCCTGAATCATCCTATCCTTTCTCATGGGAGGCTGGTTTGCACCAAGGCACCAGTAATTAGCATCAGTGGGCTTCACTTCCTCTGGAAAGGCGTGGCCACCAGTTGGAGGCTTCTTCTTACATCCCTGCTTGTCCCTATGGTGGCTCTGATCACTCTACATTCAGTTTTTCTGTTTATTTTCTCTTGACCTCTGCAGTAGTGCAGATTGTAATATATGTCTTCACACTGTGGCCCAAGACCCTACCCCATTCGTGTATACTGCATACAAGGTGCTCGATGAATTGTCGTGTTAGTTTTCTCCCTGGCACAAGAAAACTTGTAAAGCTGGTAGATTTATGTACCTACATTGTCACTATATTTACATACATACTTTTTTTATGAAATTTATTGTCAAATTGGTTTCCATTCAACACCCAGTGCTCATCCCAAAAGGTGCCCTCCTCAATACCCATCACCCCCCCCTCCCTCCCACCCCCCATCAACCCTCAGTTTATTCTCAGTTTTTAAGGGTCTCTTAAGTGTCAGCTCCTTCCCTCTCTAACCTCTTTTTTTTCCTTTCCCTCCCCCATGGTCTTCTGTTAAGTTTCTCAGGATCCACAGTACATGCATACTTTTGAAAGTGTATGCGTTCAGTACAACTTTATCTTGTGTCTATTGCCAGAAAAAAGTTGCAATTAACTTTTCAAATAAATTCAATCACTTGGGGGTGAGGGGGAGGGCTAGACCTATGTTAAGGCAGAGTTTAAAGCTATTTATGACTATATTAAAAAAGGAAAAAAACCTCCTCCTAAGGAAAAGATATATATTGACACAAAAAATGAGCCACAGAATTGAAACTGGCAAGCTTAAATATTAGTGCTGATGTGACGGTTATCCTGGGGAGTTACTTTGCTCCAGTCATGTGACAAAACAGTGCATCCTAGGAAGGACTGAGGCTCAAGAGAACAGCTACGTGGCACATGGGTTTCTGATGCCACAGATCGTTGGGCTCTATCTGAACGGGGATACTCATTACACTCTACTTCACAGAGATTCAGTGGAAAACTCAGGCTCGCTTGTTTTTAAGGCATCTGGCATTTGCTGGTTTTCAGTTTGCCACGTCTTTTCTGAGCCCTTAAGAGGTGCCTGACATTTTGCTTGGTGGTGAAGAGACAGAAATGTGTGGAGGCTTTGCCTCAAGGAAACCGCAGGTATGGAAACGACGATTTTAGACTGACCTCCCTTCTGAGGTCTGCATCAATGTTTGCAATTACCGGCTGGATAACTAGTCCCAGGGCAATGCAAGAGTGTCGTGTTGAGAGTGCAGCACACTCAGCACCTGTGGAAACCTGAAGCCTTCTATTCCTGCTTTTCTCTTGGCTCACCACCAGCACAGTCGGCCGGGCACCCCATCTAGGAGATGCCAGCTCCCCAGACACCTGTCCTGCGGTCCACGTCCAGTCACCATTGGGTCTTCTCCACGTAGCTCTGGGGTTTCTCCTGCCTATCTCCCCAGCCCCTGTGCCTATGGCAGTTCTCTGGCCCCCACCATCAAGGCCACCCTCTCACGCAGGTAGTCTCTCCAACCTCAGCTGCTTCTCCTACCCCGGCCCTGCACGTTCCCAACAGAATGTTGCTAAAACAGAAATAGGTCAAGTCACTCCATGTTGCCTTCAGGACACTGGATCATTTACCCACCACACGTATTTTCCATGGAGAACTTTGCTGATTCGAAAGATCGCAGGTGTCAAAAGCAGAGAGGCGGAGCTGAGGGCCACAGACATCAGTCATCACATCTCAGAATAAGAAGGGTGGCATCTCCCATGAAAACGGAACTGTCAAAATCAGTTACGTCTGCTGAGGAGATAGTGAAGTATAAGTTACTGTTCTTTCTGCTGCCACATGAGTCTTGTCAGACTCTCAGAAAAAGGAGAAATAAACAGGGGCAAAGAAAGGCGTGCATACTCCCTTTAGGGAAGATTGACCAGGAGTCTCTAGTGAGCCGGGGTTAGGACCGAAAACCTCGGACATGATGTTTCCATCCACAGGAAGCAAGACAAATGCTATGGGGGAAATACTCGAGCTGAGTGTGCTCTCCCTGTCCTAACAGATCCCTGCTCACAGACAAAGCACAGACATGCCCCACATCTCAGTTTGGCAGGTCAGTAGACAATAAACTGTGTCTGCCCTAGTAGCAGAATCACTAAGGTGAGGAAGTTGGAGTCCATTAAGAGTGAAAGTTCTTTATATATTTTAGAGAAGTTATCCCACAAAAATGTCAAGGATTAGTTCTTATTAGTAATGAAATAGCAAACGCTGCATGGATTTCTTAATGACTGATACTTTTGGAAATTCATCAACACGTTTGATACATGCTCATCTTTAATTTTAGGTTCCTTTTTTAATTTAATTAATTAATTTTTAAATTTATATTCAAGTTAACATATAGAATAGTCTAGCCTTCAGGTCTAGAACCCAGTAATTAATCACTTACATGAACACCCAGTGCTCATCCTGAAAAGTGTCTTCTTAATGCCCATCACCCATTTAGCCCATCCTCCACCCACTTCCCTTACATCAATTCTCAGTTTGTGCTCTGTATTTAAGAGTCTCTTATGGTTTGCCTTCCTCTCTGTTTTTATCTTATTTTTGCTTCCCTTCCCCTATGTTCATCTGTTTGGTATTTTAAATTCCACATATGAGTGAAATCATATGATACTCGTCTTTCTCTGACTTATTTCACTTAGTATAATACGTGCTAGTTCCATCCATGTCATTGCAAATGGCAAGATTTTATTCTTTTTTGATGGCTGAGTAGTATTCCATCTTCTTTATCTATTCATCTGTCAGTGGACATTTGGGCTCTTTCCATACTTTGGCTATTGTGGATAGAGCTGCTATAAACATTGGGGTTCATGTGCCTTTGAATCAGCATTTTTGTATCCTTTGGATAAATACCTAGTAGTGTAATTGCTGGGTCAAACAGTAGTTCTCTTTTTAATTTTCTGAGGAAACTTCATACTATTTTCCAGAGTGGCTTCACCAGTTTGCATTTCCACCAACAGTGCAAGAGGGTTCCTCTTTCTCCACATCCTCACCAATATCTGTTGTTTCCTGAGTTGTTAATTTTAGCCACTTTGACAGGTGTGAGGTGGTATCTCAATGCAGTTTTGATTTGTATTTCCCTGATGATGAGCGATGTTGGCATCTTTTCATGTGTCTGTTAGCCAACTGGGTACCTTATTTGGAAAAGTGTCTTTTCGTGTATTCTGCACATTTCTTTTTTTTTTAATTTATTTTTGTTTTACATTTTATTTATTTTTGATAGAGACAGAACACAAGTCAGGGAGGGGCAGAGCGAGAGGGAGACACAGGATCCAAGCAGGCTCCAGGCTCCGAGCTGTCAGCACAGAGCCCGACGTGGGGCTCGGACTCAGGAACCATGAGATCATGACCTGAGCCGAAGTCGGACGCTCAACCGACTGAGCCACCCAGGAGCCCAACTCTGCACATTTCTTAACAAACCCAACACACACAAAACAAATTTTATGTTCCTTCTTAAAAATTTGCACAGTAAAGATCAACACATAAAACATTATTTTTGTTTCCTCAAAAGAACACTGTATACTTGTACATCCTTCTGGTTGTCCCCAATTCTAAAAAATTCTAAGCGTGAGCCTGAATTATTTAGTAATATGACAATTATGGAAATTAATAAAAGGAAAGAACGTATTGTGCCCTCAGAGCAGAAATACAGCATAGCAGTTGAATACAGTGTCTATCCAAATGTGCAAGCTGCCGACAGAAACACGGAGGTGATAGTTTATTTGGCCTCCTTCCTTCCTCACAAGGTGACCTGCAGGTGCTTGGAAGAGGAAAAACAACTTATCCATTCTCGTCACGGTGCCTTGATTTCGGCAAGTCCCCCTTGTCTGCAAAGGTCATTGTATGAGTACGGCAGCAAGTGAAAATACTGTAAAATGTTCTAATGAAGCTGCTTTCTGAGTGGTCCTTGCCATACCTCCCCAGTACATGCGTCTACGTACATCTGCAGCCATTCCCAGGGGATCTTCATAAGCTCCTTTCCCCATGGAAAACTTTAGACATACTCTCAACCTTGTGAGTTCAGTAGGTCTGCTCACTATTTTTTCTCAAGAGTCACCAGGTACAGGGGCACCTGAGTGGCTCAGTTGGTTAAGCATCTGACTCTTGGTTGCAGCTCAGGTCATGGTCTCACAGTTTGTGGGTTTGAGCCCCACGCCGGGCTCTGTGCTGGTGGTGTGGAGCCTGCTTGGGATTCTCTCTCCCTCTCACTCTCTGTCCCTTCCCAGCTCATGTTCGCTCTCTCTCCCTCCCTCTCTCAAAATAAATAAATAAGCCTTTTCTTTAAAAAAGAATAACCTGGTATATAGTTGAAACACTAAACTCCCGCTCTCCCTATTTTCCAGGCTCTGAAAAATAACCCACTTGGAGATCAGTTTTTTGGGCTATTGATGGGTTTTTGTGAAATTCAGATATTCCAAGATGAACTTTTCCAGTTGACCAGTTCACATAAGACACTTCAGCTGTTGGGAGAAAACCCAGTTGGAACAGGATCAGAACGCTGCATGGGCCTCTGCTGACTGGGGAGGCAGATGGCATGGCAAAATGAGGGAGATAAAACAGGAGCATTCCAGAAAAAGTTACTACTTTATCACTATCATAATTCTGTCTCTGGCTGGCCGTGCTATTTATAGCCAAGATGATTCCTATGTTCAAAGCACCAGCCAATGAGTCTGACATATCTGTGATTAGCAGGGGTTCCTGAGCTCGTGTCTTCCCTAAAGTGACTGATTTTTTCCTTCTTTAAATCATTCAAAATTGGTTTAGTCATTCTGGTGCCGGTTTGTATCTCAGACACGAAGAAAGACTTTTATTATTGAAAGATATACAGGAACTTTGCAGATTCATTGCAATAAATTATAAACAGAATGGGCATATTCTTCAAGTGAAGATACAATATACTTCACTTTCTTAAAAATATTCCTTTGGTGGGAAGTGTGTCCAAATTATTGTGTTGTCATATTATGAACTTTTGCCGTGTGTGCATTGTCTATCTTCTGTCTAGTGAAGATGTTTTTCTTGTTGGTCAAACAGAAAATGTATTTATTTCCAGCCAAGGATGTATTTCTTTGCTACACTTATGACATTACAGACAAACCAGTATTTGTGTGTAATATACAAAGCGGTGTTTTGCATTTTATCTGGTAAATCATTATATGGCTTTTTAAGTCCTCAGATATTTTTTAGTGACTTATAAATCCACTTGCTGTCAAACTCTTTGGACATCCTTTGATTCCTTAGAGTATTAAAGTTTAAATAAAGAATGTCTGTAAATTTAAGGCACTATGATTTTATAAGAAGGGTCAAAAAGCAATGAGATACACTTATTTCAATTATTAATTAGTTGCTAATATTAATATCATCTTTGACCTGGGCAACACAGGCTTGCCACATCTCCCTAAGACATTTCAAAAGAAGAGTGCACGTTCACAGAAAGGAGATATAACCTACTGTCAGTAGAGCTTTGGCCCCAACACTAGTAGGACTCTAGTGAGCTGAGCTGGACCCTAAGGAGAACTCCCTCACACAAGCAAGGTCCCCCCCACACTGTTCATGTCCATCCGTTCCATCCAGTTGAAATACAAAACTTTGCTTAAAGCTGACAAAGGAACAGTTACTTGCCCGTGAGGCCAGAGCAGAGTTGGGCTGAGGCCACCCTTAGTGTCACAGCTTCCTGGAAACCTGAGCGAGAGAAGACAAGGTGCACGGACCTAACTGATCTGCGGGGGGCTAGCAGCTGGACAGGACCATATGATGTGTTTGTTTCTGAAGGGCAGATTTCAGGGCTCCCCCCACTCAGTCAAGATGCCCCTGTGTTTCTCAGGGCACCAAAGTGTGAGAACCAACCGTATATTAACGTCATTTGGAGCCCAGTAAGGCAAGGCAGGGTAACATTAAAATAATAATAAGGAAACAGACAAATAAATGCAAATGAGGAAATCTGACTGAGCCCCAGGAATCTGCCTTAACCATAACCTCACGTGATACTGAGGCATCAGAACCAGGGCTCAGGAAACACAGTGTTTGAGAAGCACTGAATGGAAAAGTACAAAAGGCAGAGCCTACTTCTGGAGCCCGCCTTTAACGAAACGATGTACTAGAAGAGGCAAGCGTCTGTAATGCTTAAATAGCTTTGCAGTGTTGGTTGTTGAAGCCCCTTCCTGGATCAGCCTTTATTAAACTGTACCATGTGCTCTGGAGTGGCCGTAAGTTAGTTGACTACCTTGCTATAAACTAGTGGCCATAAACTAGTTTACTAGTGGTGGGAGGAGGGGAAACCTATGTGCATGTTTTGGGAGAGCAAGTTGATGGTAGTTCTTTAGTAACATTTGTATTGAAAAGTGTGTATCTCGATGAGTTTTCACAAATAGGAGCATCCATATGTACGGAAAAAAGGGTATTACAAACACCCCAGATGCCTCACCACCCTCTCCTGGTCACTGCCCCTCACACACCTGAGAACACCCACTGTATGCCTGTAACAGCATAAATTACTTTTGTCTGTTTTAAACTGTTTTTATAATTGTGTTAAAGTATCATATTTTTTGTCAGAATCATAGTAGTGCTATGCCCCATTCTTTTTGTTTGTTTGTTTGTTTGTTTGTTACTATGGCTAACTTCAGAGGTATCTGTTCTACAATGATTCACTTTGCACTTGAAAAAGAATTCAATAACAACATGTTGTCTTTCTACAGGGAAATGTTTAGACTTTTGTAAGCACTGGCTTTCAAATAAAAGTCCAAGGAATTCATGCTTGAATCTCAAGGCAGGCATGTCTAAATGCCTCGCTCTTTGAACGTTGAAAACGAATAGCATTGTTAGTGCTAATAAATAAATTATTTGGTTGGAAACTTGAGTAAATGTATTTTAGCAATCTAAATCGATTAGGAAAAAAAGTGTTAATGAATGCAATTCCTAATCAAAGAGAGAAAGTGGAAGCATAAATTTAGCCCTCCAGCGAAATTCTCCAAAGCAAGTGCTCTTCTGGTCTGTTTGAAAGTTGCATTTAGGGTGGGCTAAGGGATAGGGGTCTGTGAAGCCCCAGTGGCTGGGGGCGGGGGGAGGGGGTCAGGTTCGCAGTGTCAGCCTCCTGCAGGTGTAAAGAAGTAGCCTGTGTTCAGCTGGGAGACAGGGGTGTGAGGAGTGGCATCCTTTGTGCCCCGAAGGCTCTACTCTGGAGGAAGGTGGGTCCAGGAGGGGCACACAGCAGGCCTAGTCAGAAGGGTGCCGGAATGGAGGCCTCGCATGAGGGAGCATGATGAGATGAGATCCTGTAGGCCCAGGAGAAGTAAAAGTCGATGAAGGGCTTTGGTCGGGGAAGTGACCCAATCCAGGGGAGGCCGGGTGGCTCTGTCGGTTGAGCATTGACTCTTGATTTCAGCTCATGATCTTATAGTTGCTGAGATCAAATCCTATGTCAGGTTCTGCACTGACAGCGTGGATTCTGCTTGGGATTCTCTCTCTCTCCCTCTCTCCCCCCCCCCCCCTTTGCTCTCCCATGTGTGCACTCTCTCTCTCTCTCAAAATAAATAAATAAACATTTAAAAAAAGAAGAGGTGACCCAATCTGGCTATTCTTTAACAAAAGTGCTGGCCTCCCTTATGGGGTGTGGGCTCCTGATGAGGGGGAAGCTGACAGGTTAAATAATTAGGTAACAGATGATGATAGTGGCATCATCGTGGAGAAGGTGAAGGAGGTGAGGAGTGGTTAGGTCCTGCTTACATTTGGAAGTTCACAGTCAATAAAATATGCTCATGGATTAGCCGTGAGGGGCAAAAGAAGCAAGGTGGGTCCAGGGTCTGAGTATCCTGGCCGAACAGCTGGAAGAAGGGACCGCCAGGAGTCGTGAACACCCCCCAAGCAGCGGGCTTGTGAATTGAGACCCCCCCCACCTTTGGCACAGGTTACAGGGGAAATGTTCTTCAGGCCCCAGGCACAGATGTGCGGTGGCCATGTACACAGGGGCTCACGTGGCAGGTGAGGGCAGGGCTGAGCTGGAGTGAGGACGTTGCTGACATTTCTACGGCCATGACATTCGCAGGGACCCACCAGCACCTGAGTGTGAGGATGAATAGGAGATGGCCAAGCCCTCTGGGGCTGGGAGAGACCAGCAAAGGACAATGGGGAGAGGTCAGGGGTACTACGAGAGGAAACCAAGACAGAGTGTCGTGTTGAAAGGCTATTGAACAGTGTTTTCAATGCTGAAGACAGGTTCGGGGGTAAGGACAGTGTAGGAGTGTAGGAGTCCTGATGGCTTGGGCAACTGACCCTGCCAGGGGCCCCGCTCAGCAAAACCTGTGAGGAGTGAGGTCCTCACAAGTGAACGTGTGCAAAGTAGGCTCCCTAGGCCCTCGAGTGGTAAGTCCTGTCTAGCAGAAAACAATTTCTTTCTTCTTCCCTAGAATGTATGTAAACGTCTTGATAATCTCTCCCATTTTCCCGTTCTGCCCTCAATTGTTCTATCTCCTTGAGAGGGTTCCTATCGGAGATGGTGGGATTTGTTCACGTGCTTGCTCCCCTCCGACAGGAAAAGTTATCCTGCTTCCTCAGTCCCCAGGTGCAGGCAGCTATGCCATTATCAGCACTTGCTTGTTTTAATACCAAAGATCAAGTGGTTTGTCTCTTTCAGTGTTCTGCCCGCCAAAGTAGCTGAATAGTGCATTTTATTTAATTTTTTTTATACTTCTGCTTTCTTGTCTTTTAGTTTCATTACTGAAAATGGGACTCATGCCCAGAAATTCTCCCAAAAAAACCTGGCTTTTAAATATAATATTTAACTGGTAACTACAGACTCTGTAGATATAAATACAGTCACCTAATGGGGTTAAGTGACTTTTGAAAATACCACCTTCTTGGGGCGCCTGGGTGGCCCAGTTGGTTAGGCATCCAACTTCAGCTAAGGTCATGATCTCACGGTTCGGGAGTTCGAACCCTGCGTCAGGGTCTGTGCTGACAGCTCAGGGCCTGGAGCCTGCTTCTGATTCTTTGTCTACCCCCCCTCAGCTCTTCCCCTGCTCACACTCTATCTCTCTCTCTCAAAATAAATAAAGATTAAAACAAATTTAAAAAAAAAAAAAGAAGAAGAACTGTTAAAATACCACCTTCTTTCACCTGACCTGCTTTTTGCACTTCTCTTCTCATTGATGAGTGGTTACCGGGGATCAGAACAAGTCAGATTTTTGAGAATTCCTATTTATATTGTACAGAAGAAGGAAGGATTGGATGACAGGTTTGATGCATGGTGTCACTGAAGAGTAAAGTGTAATGGTATTAATTTGTGTTAAGTGCCATATTTTAACTCTAATCTGGAGTATCTACGTTATTAATATTCTTTCCTGCCACTAATTTCTCCCATCAGTCTTACATTGGAATGTTCATTTGCATCCTCTGAATTGGAGAAAGGTGGTGAATTTCCCTGAGTAGCCTCTCATAAATCAGGAGACTGGAGTTTTTGATGCTTTCCTGCCTGGTATTTACATGTGATGTGGCCTTGAACTTAAAACTAACCTTTTTACTTCTCCATCAACACAAATGTTCTCACATTTAGAGAGGGGTATACAAAATAGGATAGAGATTAGGAATGTGGACTTTGGAGACAGATGCCTGGTTAGCACACCTGACACAATATATGGCAGCAATCCAAAAATATCAGCCATATTAACAACAAACTAATGTGAGGGTTAAAACGGGGCTTTTGCATGTTATTTTTAAAGACATGCAGAATTTGATTGTGCCCAGAGATCTAATTTGAGTTTCATTTCCTTTTCATTGGACCACTTTGTTTTCATCATGCAAATAATACATGTTCTTCCTGGCGTCACAGCTGGCAGTAAAAATTAACAACCTATGAGCTGAATGTAAAACATAAGCTTCTTTCACTGTTATAAAATTAGGCTTTTTGTCTTCCCCTCACCATCCATAAATTGTGTGTTTGTGTGTGTTTATCGTGGGGGAGGGAATACATTATAGAGTTTGTGACTTTTCGCAGCACTGCTGGCATGCCCAGGATGCGGCATCATGGCTTTTGAAATAATTAGCTGCAAAATAAAGGGAGAGAGAAAGGTCCTGCTCACAATGACTTGCGTCTATGAACTGTTCCCGCTTTAATCAGATCACAGTTGCTGGGTCGGAAGCCCGTAAGGACCAATTAGTTTTGTCCAGTGTAAAAGCGATGTTTTCTAGTCAGAGTCTGTCCCTCTCACCCTGATTGGCTGTGTCCAAAAAGCCTGCTGTGTGTCACAGAGGGAACTCCTGAAGAGCATCTGTGGCTCAGCGCAAATTAATGACAGCTGCTGGACACAGAAAGAGCAGTCTATACTGATGGGCGGGGGGGGGGGGGGTTGGCGCATAGGCGTATGTGTGAGAAGAATGCGTAAGTCCAGAAAAGGCTGTGCATTATTTCAAGATTGTGGTTCCCCGTGAGGATCAGGGCTCATTGAACCTTTTGTCCCATGGACCACTTTGGCAATATGTTCCCCAATGAAAATATAAATGCGTACAATAAATGACATAGCATTATAAAGGAAATCTAATGTATTGAAATAGAATTCTCAAAATATTTAAAAAGAAGAAAAATACATAGTTTTTATCAGTGCTTTAAATAACCTAATTTTACAGTGGGTTTATTAATTGCCACGATTTCAAATTAGTAATTAGCATAAATGATGTTCCAAAATAGTTCAATATTAATAATAATATGAAGTGAAAAAATATTGTGAGTTTTCTTGGTTCAAAGTCACCAGTCCTCCCAGACTGGTAACTGTGATTTGTTACTCACCCTCTTCATTGATGAAAATACTAAATTATGATCAGAAGAAAGTGTACAATTATCTTCTAGAAGCTCGAGTTTCTGCCCCAGATTGAAAAATCAGAGATACCTATCTGAACCACTTGTAAATTTTCATGGCTAAAATGGTACTATTTCATCCAGGAAAGCACTTGAGTGTTTAATATAAAATATTTAACCTTCAGTTGGAGTTGATTTCAAAACACAACTATTGCAAAAGTGGGGAAAACTTATCAGTAAAAATTTATGACAAAATTTGAATCTATCTCAATAAATACATTCTATTGAATTGTGTCAAGGTTTTTCTTGACATTTGGAGGAAATTTTCTAGGAGTCAGTTGTGATGAAATCTTCCCTGAAATAACTTCTGGATTGCTATACAATAAGGTACATTTTCTAAAAGAAAGACAAAAACAAAACCCAGAAATTCAAGGGCTGGTGTTTCCCCCATTCACAACATGACCATGTACTCATGAAAAGAAAATCTATTGGAAATATAAATTGTCATCAATTTTTTTAACTGAAGAGGAGAAAAGACAAGAAAACAAACATATTTCTAGTACATGAGTCTTAATTATATTTTAATAACATATGTCTAATTAAATAATATTTGGAATTCTACAGCTATTTAAAAATACTTACTTGAAATCATCTCTGTCCGTTATATGATGTCTTTGAGGACTTTCCATGGGCAAAAATGTAGCCTTAATCTATTAACTTTATATAGAAATATGAATTATTTGGGGATTTGATCATTAGTGTGGAATGAGAAGACAAATAGGAAAATAAAGTAAATATAATACTTTAGGTTATGAATTTTTTTCTCTTTTACTTAAATATTTTATTAGCAATTTACCAAATGCCTTTGCTTCTCAATTTTCTGTCTACCTGTTTGTTTGTTTTTTTTTAATTTTTTTTTTCAACGTTTTTTATTTATTTTTGGGACAGAGAGAGACAGATCATGAACGGGGGAGGGGCAGAGAGAGAGGGAGACACAGAATAGGAAACAGGCTCCAGGTTCCGAGCCATCAGCCCAGAGCCTGACGCGGGGCTCGAACTCACAGACCGCGAGATCGTGACCTGGCTGAAGTCGGACGCTTAACCGACTGCGCCACCCAGGCGCCCCTCTGTCTACCTGTTTTTAAGCACAATTTTCTCTCCTAACAATATATAATGCAGATACAATAATTCTTTATTAGTGTTTTTGTTTGTTTTTGTTTTGTTTTGTTTTTAATATATACTGAGTTTGAGGACAGGAGACCAAAAAGTTGATGAGCTGTCTCTGGACTTTCTTGTCCTCGTCAACTCATTCTAAGGGCCCCAGTCCCTTGACTTGAAAGCATTTCTTCTTTCTGTAATGACTCCAGATCAAAAAAGAACCCTCCTATATGATGTGAAAAGCAACACGCCAAAAGCATCCAATAACATAGAATTTTTTAACTTCTCAAAAAATTACTTTCTAGGCTGAACAAGACAATGGCCACCCTCTGCCAGCCTTTGCCAGTCTACATATTGAAATACTGGATGAAAACAACCAGAGTCCCTACTTCACTATGCCCAGTTATCAAGGCTACATTCTGGAATCTGCCCCAGTGGGAGCCACTATCTCCGACAGTCTGAATTTGACCACCCCTCTTAGAATTGTGGCCCTGGACAAGGACATAGAGGATGTAAGTTCAATCTTCATTTTGCTCTTGTTTTCTTAACACATCTCTTACTGTCTTTATGTCAACAGGAAATTTTACGAGGACATAGTTACATGAGCCATAGAATAGAGAACCAAGTCTGTATAAATAAGAGTCTCAGAAACGAGGATCTTAGTGTTGTAATCTAATTTCACATCAAGAATACTGTGAAAAAGAGTATGTTTGAATTCAGTGACTGTTTTTTTGTTTGTTTGTTTGTTTGTTTGTTTGTTTTTCAGTTTACAGATCCTGGGTATAAGGATGAAAAGGAATGTTTCATTTATAGTTTGCTAAACCACAGGACAATCTTTTTTTTTTTTTTTTTTAATTAATATGGGTTGAAAACTGTTTCTATAATTACTGATAGGGGAACATAATCGCATTACAGAATAAATATTAGGAAAAAAAACAAAAACATGAAGGCAGCCCTGTGGTATGGTTTAAGGAACTTTTCCGATGCTATGTTATTAGGCAAAAACACATTTGGAGGCAGCTGACCGGCTCACACTGCTACCGGTGGCCGTGTTGATGTCAAGGCTCTGTGCGCCATGCAGGCCAGTGCCCTGTGGTGGACGTGCCACTGGCCACACGGGTGGTTGGCCGTCCAGGCTGGGCGGGTCAGAGTTCTTGACCTCTGCACCCCCTCTTGTGCTGAGAAGTGGGCAGCCAATCTATACCAGGCCAGTCAGAGCTTTTCCAGGAAAGGAAAATCAAGGAACCAGGGCGGGGAGGCTTTGGCATCACGTATTAAAGAAATGGAAACGGATCTGAAGCCACAGTGGCCGCGTTAGCTGACATCATGGAGGAAGCCTGTCACCACAGAGAGGAAATGAGTCCTGACAAAGTCACACACAAGGGAGTGGTGTTGGGTCCTGTTGTCTTGGGTTAGAAGATGCCCAGGCCTGTACTGATCTCTGATTTTTCTTCCTTTCGTTCTGTGGTTCTGTGACCTGCCACAGTATTTCCCCATGCATCTTTTTTATTTTTTTGAAAACATACTTTCAGTTTGAATTCTGCCCCTTCCAAAGGGAGAAACGCCTGACTCAGCCATTTCTCCCTCTTCAACAGAGCTGTTCATAAATGTCCTGCAGCCACGCTGTCCCCGATGGCAGCCACCAGCCACGCGTGCCTGTGGAGCCCTGGAAACAGGACTACACTGACAACTTAATTTAATGTTTTGTTTAATTTAACTAACTTAAATCTAAGTAGTCACCTGCCACTACTTGGGCAGCACAGCCATAGAGTGTTCCCCAAAATCTCATTACAAGGAAGCTTCATCATCCGTCTAGTAAATGAAGAGGGAACTTTCAGATTTTTTGTCCCCTCTTTCTGGAAAAAGTTTCTAACACTTCGCAGAGGCTGTGACAACTCTGTGTGCACTCCGCTTCTTTCCAGATGCCTTTCTACCTCCTGATACTTTCTCTCTCCCCTCATCCCAACCTTCCTGTGCTGCTTAGTCTCTCCTCTTTGGTCTCATCACATTTTAACAATAACTATCAGGGAGTTCTTAGTACCGGCCAGACAATCTAGTAAATACTTTATCTTGCATTAATTCCCTTAAATCTCACAGCAAACATAAAAGATGCAATATCCCATATTGCAGAAGGGGAAGTTGAAGCTATTTTAAATTGATTTCTGTGATCACAGACTTAGTAAATGGTGGAGTTGGTCCTTGAGCCAAGGTCTATGGGAAGCAAAGTCCTTGATTTTAAGCACCAAACTAGAAAGCCCACGTCTACTTGATAAAGCATGACTATGTCTGACAATCATGACAGCTGATAAATGCTACAGACATTCTTCCAGAAAAGTGCATATGCAAACACCATTTCCCATCCCGATGTAGGGGGTTAGGGATCCCCTGAATGTCTTCATCTAGTGAGTCCTCACTAGAAAATTCAGAGTTACCTTAATAAGTTTTATATAGGCTAAGCTACTATATTTTGTAGGCCTGGTGATGTCCCATAGATTTTGGAATGGATTTTATTTCATTTTTAAATTGGAATGCGTAATCATATGTTAAGCAGAGACTAGTCAATTTGGAAAATTATAATAGTGTAAGTCATACCTTCATGAACACATCAGTTAGCAAAATCTGAATCCTGAAAGAAAATGCAGCTGAGAGTTTTTCCATAATTGCAAAATGTATGTGTTTGTATTTACTTGATGTATTTATATTATTGAATAGTTGCATGCTAAACTTGCTTGGGTACATTCTTACTTTCCTGGATTGCCATTCACTTTAACATTACAAATGTGAAAATGCATTCTAAGAGACTTTGTAAAGGATGATGAGACTTACAGGGTATTGGTGAGATGGAGGTGGGGGAGCTCCTAGGTGTAAAATGTCTGGGAAACACTACTTGACGTTCTACTCATAGAGTTGACTATCCCACTTAGCCTATTAAATGCTCTGTGCATTTCCAGGGCTGGGGGAGGAGTTTGGGGCAGGAGGCTGTCGTTCTTAAGAGTTTGTTCTTTGGAGTTACCCCCCAGCCCCGGCTTGTGTGACCCTTGGTCCTACTCTGTGATAGTTGAATGACTCTGTGGGCCTCGTTTTCATGAGTCGCCCCTTTTCATTCAATCACCTGTGATGCAAACAGGTATGTGACAGGATGCCGTGGCCTGTCCTTCCCTTGGGGTTGGCAGGAAGGGCAGGGAGAGGACAGTTCCCTTAAATGCTGCCATGCACTTAGAGAAAGGCACCGTTAATATGTCTTGTAAAAAACGTCAAGTAATTAAACAATGTGTATCTTGCCATTAGTTTTTTAGGCCCATCCTCTTTCCAAAATTAACTACAGTGAGTGCCATTGGGTACCTAGAAAGTGAGCAAGTATCTCTACTCTCCTAGTGATGAAGGTTTCTAAAATACTAAATATAGCTTCTATGTATCTGTAATGTAAACAAGCCCATAGAATGTCAACATAGTTTAATCCAGTTTCCTATACCATGTGAAATATTCTCTTAAAACCCACTCCTCAGGCACTGATATAACCCCTCATCATGCCCCTCAGTCTTGAAACCCAAGAGTCTTTGGTTTTTGTTTCCTCACTGCAGCTGAAAATCTTCATATTCTCCCTGTTTTGTCCTCTGGATATTTCATGACTGTCTTTATCTCTCATTGGAATTACCTTCTGATGTCCTTGTCCTATTTTTTTCTTACTCGGGTGTCTCTTACCCAGCCACTAAGAGTGATCTAGTTAAGAGGTCAGATCAGTCTACATCACAGTTCTGCCTCACACGCTTTTGAGATCAGTTTTCCCGCAGAAGAGAATGGCTGGCTGTTATCTCATGCCTGAACATTCATACGGCCTCATTTCCTGAAACTTCCTCCTCACCTGTTACATTTAGCAATGGCTTGTAGTTTCCTGTGTAGCTTCTTGTCTCATTACCTTTTTTTGTGACATTTTCCATGCTTTGAAATCTTTTCTCTTTCATCACCCAAGCTGGTTTGGACAACTTCCACTCAGTGTTGAGAGTTCTGCGTGGGCATCCCTCACTCACATCATGTCCAGACTCCGCTTCCTCTCACCTGAGTGGGGTGTCTCTCTCATGCTATCCTTGCGACATTGTAGGCACCTTGCACCCTCTTTGAATATAAACTGAGAACAGGGCTTAGATCTCAGTCATTCTTGTATCTTCAGGATCTAACACAGTTCCCAGAACTTAGTAGTTTCTACTAATTGTTGAATGAACTTGTACATTCAGGCATGAGTAGAGGAATGAGGATATCTAACATATGATCAAAATTCTAGTGCTCTTGATTTAACTGTTTCACGATACGGCCCATTCCAGGGTTGGACAACCACTTCCTAGAAAACTCTTCATCCTATTGAGTTGAAACGAGCCTTCTCATAATTCATCTTGTATTCCATATAACTTCCATTTTCCAGCACTGAGAATAAATCCATGAGATAGTCTGTAATAGGTTTCAAGATGGATTGATGTCCTTTGGAATCACCTCTTTCCCTCAACCCCCCCAGGCCAAGGACTCTTTATTTTAAAAGCAAAATATGTTCACTACTAGATGATTTAAAGATTTGTATTAACAAAAAGAAACCTCATGGCCCTTTCAAGGCAAGAATTTTACTGCCTGATAAATTCTCGCTGTTTTTGAGTGCCAGAATAATGCAATTACTCAGTGTATGGGCAAAGGATTTAAGAATAACAACAGAAACACATCACCGCATTCAGGTGTTACCAAAAGAAATGGAGAAGAACGGTTAGGCATGGAAAGAGAAGTCATCACGGCAGGAGTTAGTTTCCTGAGTAGCTTCAAGAATAGGAGAACAGACTTGGATTGTCCAAAAATCAGCGTCTTCCTTCAGTTCAGTAGAAAGGAAGAGTTTTAAGAAATAGTAGCAGGGATCAGTGAGTGGAGTTATCAGCAGTGTAGATTTTGGGGTAGAAGGAATATTAACGGTCACAGTGAAACTAAAAAAAAAAGAGTAAACAAAAATATTTGTGTCAGTGTTCCTTTTCTATTGATGTATAAATGTCCACATAAAGGTACATATGTCATATAGAGAGGTAATAGGAGTCACATTCCGGGTTTTTTTTTTCTTTTTTTTTTAAGTGCTCTTACATCATACTTTCAAAATAGCCCAGCAGGTAGATAGGGCAAGACATGCCCAAGGTATTTAAGACGATGTCTGAAACCACCATGTTTTCAGTAAGCAGAACTACTAAGAGATGATGATTGGATTCCGGTTATAAAAAGTAAGTAAATAATGGGGAATAGTAAACAACCGAGGGTACCCATTTGGCTCGTAGGAAGGCAGCAAGTCATTTAGAAATCCATGTGGGTTCACGTCCTGCATAAAGCGTTACTGTTTTCAGAATAAAGGTGTCCTTAAAACTTAATGCAATATGGTCTTAAAGGTCCACGGTCCTGGTATGCTTTATACATATCATTATGCTGTCGTATGTATGTTATGTCAGAATATTAAGAAAAAAATACACCTTGAAAAAAGTCATTAGTTTAAATGCGCTAGAAAACGTTGTTGCTGTTGTTTATTTGTTTTTTAATAGAGTATACTTATAAGCCATATGTATGTCTGTGGTCATTTATGCTTACATGTTTCTATTTAATGTTTAATTTGCATATAGGTTCCTCCAGGGGGAGTTCCTGTAGGTACTAGGCATTCATTTTGTGTTTGCTCTTTTGTGAATTGCTGTGGTTCATTTCCTAGTTCTCTTTCTTTTCCGTAAAACAAGTAGACACTTCCTTCAGTATCCGTTATAAAGACATCTACAACGACTTTATATATGTCTGTGTAGATGTTAATTTAATTTTATGTTCATCATATTATTGGTTATAGTAGAATGAATTGTATGGAATCCAAATTTCACGTGAACTTTAGCAAAGATTGTTCAATTTTTTAATGTTTTTCAGTTTATGACAAACATTAGTAATTCATCATCGTATTTCTGAAAGACTCTAAGCTTGGGATTGAACTCTTTTGAACAAGGTTGTCTGAAGACAACTACTGTTGACCAATTCACATTTGCAGATGAGATTAATTTCTGTCATTTCCCCTTATGCTTCATAATTTACCTAAGTATGCATATGTATATATGTGCACATATACATACATTTTTGTGTTGTATGTGTATATATATATGAGGATGCATATAAACGTGTGTGTGTGTGTGTGTGTGTGTGTGTGTGTGTGTGAGAGAGAGAGAGAGAGATACAGTGTTCTGGTTCTCATTGGAAACCCCAAATTGGCTTCAAATCCAGTTGATTGTTATATTTGAATGGATTTCTTCTATATGATAAGATTTTTTTTTTATATGATAAGATTTTAAATTTTACATTCACATGTTGTTTACCTTTCATTTGTATATGTCCTTACTTTTGTCTTCAATTTTTCTGTGCTGTGAGTGAATATCAGAGTTTATTTTACCCTCCCGGAGAATAATACACAAACTAATGAAATGACACACTTATCGTGTATAGTTACTATATACTTCAGTTAATATAATATTACCTTATGTCAGAGGGAAAATGAAAATTTATTAATCAGCCTTCTGTGTATATACTGATTTTAAAAAAACTAATGTGTATTTTAAACAAATTTTTAAACACAAGGGCTGCATTAGAAGTACTGACCCTGTAAGAATAAGAAGTCAGATGGAGTGCCTGGGTGGCTCAGTGCGTTAAGCATCTGACCTCAGCTCAGGTCATGATCTCACATTTCATGGGTTCAAGCCCCGTGTCAGGCTCTGTGCTAACAGCTCGGAGCCTGGAGCCTGCTTTGGATTCTGTGTCCCCCCTCTGTCTCTGCCCCTCCCCCTCTCATGCTCTGTCTCTCTCAAAAATAAATGAACATTAAAAAAATAAATAAGAGCATTTTCTGTCCATTTTACACTCATCATATACCACACCCAAAACTAGTATTAGCCTTAAAAATAAGTCCTAGGTATTAAGCTTTGAGTAGTAATTGGCTACATATTTCCAAATCTGCCTTCTTCAATTCTTGGCCTCAAAGAAATATCCAGGTGTTCACCATTAGCATCTAAGTACCCTGTACATAGATTTTGAAAGTTACTATGGTAAGTATCCGTAAACTTCACAAGTTATAATTTAGCCAGAGATTAACTGAGCAGGAAAGATTGGCATGAGCTATAAGATGCCATTGACAATGATAGCTTTATGTGTTATATTATCTTTTTCACAAAAAAAAACAATCCACAGGTCTGGAAAGTCGTATTTTAGTCTCTAGCTAGTTGCAACGGGACTTGAAGTGAAGACCAGCAAATTATCAAAAAGTCTTTAATGTTTCTCATTATCAAACGTAAGAGTCTGTTTCTGAAGTCCTGGCGGGTGTGTCATCTTGAAACAGGAAGCATTTGACATTGAGGGTCTCGTGGCTTTCATAAACCGGGAGAACGAACGGCGTGGTCAGTGGCACGACCGGGTGGTGCGGTGTCGCATGTGTGTACCGTGGCGCACGGCCCAGCGCTCACCGCAGTCCTGCACCATCACCACACCTGACATAACAAAGAAAATGCTCACAGCATGTGGTGAGTCTCTGAAGGAATTATACCCAACAAATTTACCAACAGAGACTCCAGGGGGAAGGAAGAAAGAAATTGGGAGAACATTAGTTATGAGGAAGGTAGAGAAGGACTGAGGGATCTGAACAAAGGGAAAGAAGCAAATATTTGCTCTATTAGGTCACAGGGCAGAGCTTGCTCAGCTCGGATTACTGGCCAAGTAGAGGTTTGAGTATAGGATGCTGCATTCTGCATTCCTCAACATCACTGTTGGGACACTTGGAGAACAGGAAAAAATACATGAATTTAACAGCCTAGTGATTTTACCCTGGTTGGTAATTGCTGTTAATTGAAACTGCCTTTTAACTTTCTCAATCACTTAAAAATAACCATCAAATTTTATTGAAATTGACTTTAAAGTACACACACAGTAAGAAGGAACCTCAAAATATGGCTTAAAATATGTTGAATTTATATGCATTTTATCATCTATTTTTTAAAATAATTTGACTTTTTATTAACTAATATGTTTGATTAATCAACCCCCCCCCCCACCACCACCTGCTAGCCATGCTGAGCATATGGGGTCATGATACTGACACGGAAACTGAGGTTCCTGTTTGAAAGTATCCATGTAAAGCCTCTGACTTTTCACGGCTCTGAACAATTTTGATTATTTTATAATAAAGAGACCAATGGAAATTATTGTCTATCGTATTCATTTTTTTATTTTTCTAGGATCAATAAATGTAGCATACTGGACTTCTATCAAAATCTTCCATAGAAGACTTTTAGGAAGCTGCAATGACATAGCTAAGTGATATCTCAAATATCTAAGGAGATATCACAAATACAGAACTGTGTGAGGTTCAAATGAAACCATTCATTTCAAAGTTATTCAGAATATGTACATACAGAAGCTTTAACAAGATGTATAGATTTCAGCATCTGTGGGTTGCATCAGGACCACCTTTTAATATAGCAGTACAGATATCAACTTTCTCAATTTCACATAAAAATGTTTAAAATGTGAGTGCTAATTTTTTAAGTCAAATTTAACATGTCTTTAACAATTTTGAAGTCTATACTCTGCCCTCAGCCCCCGATTTCAGACGTAGAAAAGGAATCTATGATATTAAATTGCATTTCACACTACGCTATGCATACCATGTGTTGGGCTTTTTTTTTAATATAGTTGACACACAGAGCTACATTAGTTTCAGGTGCACAACACAGGGATTTGACTTCTGTCTGCATTATGTCATGCCCACCACACGAGTACCCGCCACCTGTCACCGCACGATGACACTGTTAAGGTACCACTGACTGTATTCCCTGTGTTGGCGTTCATCCCCATGACTTATTCCTTCCATAACTGGATGCCTGTATCTCCCAATCTCCCTTTTCCATCACTGCATAATTTTTAAAGTTGCCCAAATCTATAAAAATGCCTCGCCTCCCTGCGTATGTCTGTTGCTGTTGTTGTCATAGCCTTATCAGAAGCCGTCCGTCCCAAATACCCTCTTTCCTTTGATGGACTTGCCCTCGGACTCCACTATGCAGACACCAATGCACACCTCCCCACTCCGTGTCCTTGTTCTTTCTTGAAAATGCAGAGATGGATGTCTTCTCATTCAGGGACGTCAATAGACTGTGAAGGGTTTCCACTGCTTAGTGAATGTTCTCTGTTTTGAACTTTTGCAATCACTTCTCTATGTACATATCATGTTTCTGGGCTCTTTTATCAGACACACGCACCCAACTCATACACCTTCAATCTGATTATCAGAAATTTTTAAATTAAAATGAACATTATGTTTCCCCTTGGAGAATCTTTACAGCATTAAAATAAGAAAGAACGACCATGATATTTATAGGTAATGAATTATACATAACCAATCTTATTTCTATTTTACATTAAACATGAGAACAGAATAGTAATATGCATGTGGGTGCTTTGTTACCACAAATCAAGTAGTTGTACAATCCTACAGCTAAACTTTGGGGCTCCAGTTTTCTTCTCTTGCATTTACTTCTTATTCCTTGAGCTCAGTGAAGTTCTGGAGAATATTGATATCATAAACCAATAAGAACATATTCAATTGGATTGTTATCTATCTTATTTATTTCTTTTTTTGCATTAATTATACTTACAGTTATTCCACTATGTTGTTTTCCACAAAGTGAGTCATTGTCTTTGCATAATTCAGCTCAGTGATGAGTAAATGTCTAGTAAACCCTATCTTTTCTTTGGAAATTCTTTTGACACTCATGGATGGTTTTGTAACAGATTTGTCAAATTAATTTACAGTTCATGAACTAATAGCTGCATTGTTTATTCAACTTTTGTTTGTTTTCTCAAAGACAAAAGACCCAGAGCTTCACCTTTTTCTCAACGATTACACCTCAGTCTTCACTGTCACACAGACCGGTATCACTCGCTACCTCACCCTACTTCAACCAGTGGACCGGGAAGAGCAGCAAACTTATACTTTTTCGGTAAAAAGATGTATTATTTATGTGTGTTCACGTACGTGTAACGGAAAGTGATGTCTGTTTAAAACTGGAGAGGTCCGTGGGGCACCTGGGTGGCTCAGTCAGTTAAGCGTCCGACTTCAGCTCAGGTCACGATCTTGTGGTCCGTGAGTTCGAGCCCCGCCTCGGGCTCTGTGCTGATGGCTCAGAGCCTGGAGACTGTTTCAGGTTCTGTGTCTCCCTCTCTCTCTGCCCCTCCCCCGTTCATGCTCTGTCCCTCTCTGTCTCAAAAATAAATAAACGTTAAAACTGAAGAGGTCTGTGACTTAAGAGGGGAAAAATGCAGTATTTTCAAGTAACTGAGAATTGAGACTATCAGTAATAAAATTCTTTACATGTGTTTCTCTTTTTTCTGTTTATAAGTTTGTACAGCTATGTTATCATTATTTACCAAAAAAAAAGGAAAATAATTTTCAAGACGAAAACAGGAAAATGAGACTTTCATTCTTCACCATGCACTTATAATTGACTTAAATTGAGATAGTATAAACTAGAATCCACAAGTAAAGAATTATTTCCTAACCCTTACTTTATTTTAATTTATTTTATGGTTTTTGTTATTACATTTTATATTTTGACATAGGGTTAGGCCAGTGGTTCTCCACTGGGATGATCCCTGCACCCCCAAGCCCTGTCCCCCCCCCCCCCCCCCCCCCCCCCCCCCCGCCGAGCCCTGGGAACATTTGGCAATGTCTGCAAGACAGTTTTGGTCATCACTACTGGATCTACTGGCATCAGGTAGGTAGACCCCAAGGATGCCGATATGCATCTTGTAACACACAGGACAGCCTTCCCTCTCTCCAACAGGGAATTATCTGATGGAGGGAGCCTAGTTCAGGTTAGTTAAGAAAAAAAAATGGTGAGGGGAGATTATTAAAGCTGTATATATATAATAGAATATACACATTCTGTATTCTATGTTCTATATATTCTATGTATTCTGTATTCTGTTACACAAACACATACATGATTTGTGGGGGTGAGAGGTGGATATAGATAAAAAGAAAATTGTATTATCCAAATTTATGAGCCATATTTTATTCAGATATAAGAGGAAAATGAGCCAATGGAAAGGATTTAGGACCTACAGAAGACTCCTTTCTGGAGACCCTTCTTTACACAGCAAAGCCACAGCTTCCAGAAACCCTCAGTGACATTGCGGACTTAGGCACAGAGTGGATTTCAGAAGTCATTCAGAACAAAAATGGTGGCGTGGCAGTGCGGACTTTGTTTGTCAGACCTTCCTAAAATGTTAACGATGTAATTAACATAGCACTATTAAGTAACATCAATAAGTCCTTTAAAATTGCCATTTTGTAAATTACCGGAAAAAGACATCGCATCCCTAGGGCGCCTACTTTCTTGAGTTATCAATATAAGCATGTTGGCTCTAAAAGCATCTATGGAATTATATATAAAATATGTAAAATGGAAGAATATTTTCCTATTAATTTTTAAAAATTAAATAGTAGTTAACGCCTAAGAACCAATGTTACTGACCCACTCCAAGCTTCTCGATAACACTTTACATATCTGCTTATTTACATGTGCTTGGAATTGAATACATTAAAAATAAAACAGAATCCTTTGTAATTGCTTCTTAGTGCATTAAAGCACGTTGCTTATGTGCATTATTATGTTTGTTATTTCTATCAACAAAACATTTTGGCACCCTTTTAAAACTGAAATTATATATGAGAAATGCCTTAAATCATAGGACTGAATTCAGTACTGCTTATGTTTGCATGACTTATCTGTTACGTGTGTTTTTCATCCCCAAAGATAACAGCATTTGATGGTGTGCAAGAAAGCGAGCCAGTTATTGTCAATATCCGGGTGATGGATGCAAATGATAACACTCCAACCTTCCCTGAAATATCCTATGATGTCTATGTTTATACAGACATGAGCCCCGGGGACAGCGTCATACAGGTAACTACCCATATGGTACAAGGCACTATGCAAAATGGTTGTTTCCATGGGCATTGTATAATGTGACGCTTCAGAAATTGCTTAAGAAATGAAAACGAGGGGCGTCTGGGTGGCCTAGATGGTTACCATCTGACTCTTGATCTCAGCTCAGGTCATGATCTCACAGTTTGTGAGTTCAAGCCATACATCAGGCTTTGTGCTGACAGTGCAGAGCCTGCTTGGGATTCTGTCTCTCCTTCTGTCTGACCCTAGCCTGCTTGTGCTCTTTCTCTCTCTTTCTCAAAATAAATAAACTTTAAAAAAAAAAAAAAGAAATGAAAATGAACTTCAGGCTCATTATATGGCATAATCTAGCTTAAAAAGCTTGAGACTTATGTTTACTTGTCACATAAAAATGTATTTATATTGATTTTAAAGGAGAATTAACTAGTTATTAGATGTAATCGCAGCTATTTGATCAGTTTATACTTGATTTTTAAGAGTTTAATACACTGAATACGCTTAATATAGTAGTATTTTTAATATGTTGATGTTTTCAAGTATTAGATGTATAGTTGAAAATTTCAAATTGTTTGGAACTTTTGTAAGTATGGGTTAATTTTCCCGTGGCGATAAAGGCAGAGGACTACGTTAATAAGTTGGTGGATGACATTGTCAGACGGTGGTTACCTGGACATAACGTGGAATCATCACAACAGAGAAAATTTGGATTTCAAATTTTTCAAATTTCAAATTATTCAAAGTAAATGCTATCTTTGAAAATACAGAAATCGGCAAAATCTTTCTCCTTGACTTGTCTTATTTTTATTATTAACTGCATACTTACTGCATTTAAATTAATTATAAGTTATCTCAAACTATGTTTGTTTTTTTTTTTGTATTCTGTGCATAAGTCATAAAGAAGTAATCATATTCTTCCTCGAGGGTTTTTAGGATAGTTGAGTCTAGTACTTTCCAAATTGGCTGTACTGCGGAATTATCTAGGGAGATGTTTAGAAACACAGACAACCAAGATGTCACTTTACCTTTCTGGGATCTGAGGTTCTATGAGCAATACTTAGGTTATTGATATTAAAATAATAAACCCGAGGGGTTCAGTGTCCAGACACATAAAGACCACTGATGTAGATTGTCCTCAATATCTGAGAGTCAGATTCAATAATTTTAAGTTACTTTCAGGCCAGGAAGGCCATGATTCTTTATACGTTTTAGAACATTTGAATGACTCCAAATTGTTACTAAATGACATATTGTATGTTATATAAGTATGTCATAATGATATGTAATAACGTATATATAATGCATACTAAATATGCACCAGTATAGTATATAATTAATGCACATAACTCAATTTACTTGTCTACATGTCTTAGAATATAGCATATATAAATAGTTCAGAATAGTAGAGCATCAGCCTAAAGACCCTGACGGCAAACCTAAGCCTTCACGTACGCCTCCCGATTCTGCCAGCTCCGCGTTTGCCTTCTTTTCCTTTGCACGTGCTTTGCTCCTGAACCACCAGCTGCACCTAACCGAAAGCACGTGGCTTCCTCTTTCTCACTTCCTCCAGTTAGCCGCTTCCCTTCCATGTACAGCTTGATGAGCCTTCTTGTCCTTCACATTATTTCCCTTCTGAGGACGCATGCCTTGGCGGTGTTCATCCTTCCTTGATGGTCCCTGCTCTTGCATCCCACCTGGACACAATGCTGTGCAGCCACGCTTCTGTGATCCACTGCTGTGACACAAAACACTCATCACACCTCGTCCCACATCATCACTCCTCATCGGTGTGAGACATTAGGGAAGAAACGGTTCACGTTCTTCTCAGTGCTTCTGCACACTGTTTTCTGTCAACCAAGAGTACTCTTCTTAACCCAGATTTTGCAAGGCTGGCTCACTTTCTTCGTATAGAACTCTGCCCAAAATGTCACCTCCTCAGAGAAAACTTCCCTCGAGGCTTAGTGCTCACCCCCTTCCAGCTCACACACTCTCTGTGACTCCCCTTCTCAAATGATCCTATTTTCTTCTCTCTTGCCCTCACCCCACGCTGAAGACCCCAAGAGGTCAGTGTCTTTTTTTTATCACCGTGCTGCCTCAACACGCAAGACCTTTCACCCATGCGGTACCTAGTCATCCAAAGGATGAATTGTTACCAAATTCACATGGCGCTGTTGTTAACATAGTCTAGAAATAATTCCGTGCTATCTCTCTTTTATTGATTGGATTAAGATATACTTTCTTGGGTGATAAAAGGGATGACATTATAGCATGGACAGTGGAAATTCACATGTACGCACTTCCATGCATGGATACCCCCTGCTGTATATGGCAGTGGAGAAAAGGCCACGGTACATTTTATTCCTATCTTGCTTATGGCATGTGTCATGGTGACGAAATCCACCCTTTCAACCGTTTGTCTTGAGGGCAGAACTCTCAAGACAATTAAAAATTAGTTTATAGCATCCACATCAATAGTGCCTCGCACATCACAGGTGCTCAATAGAGTTGATGCTTAATATGTTTATTCCAGGATGACAGAAGGGAGACATGTGGACAAGCAGAATGAATGGGAAGGTATAAACACATTGGCCTCTGTTTCTAGTTGATTGGTGGACCCCAAGAACTACATTTGTCTTTACCGAGGCACTTATATGGGCAGCAACATTACAGTGTATACAGATAAAGGAATGACACTCGTTGTCATGTTCTTATTTAATTAGACCTGATTCTTATCTCTATAATAACATAATTGGAAGTAAAAGTAAGTTTATACATAAAAAATTAAAAAATAAAAAAAAAAAGCCAGCAGGGAGCTGGAAAGTGTAACTAAGAAAATGATAGCAATTATGTGGTGGAACTATATCTCAAAAAATGTCTGCCTTGGGGGATCAAAAGCTGATTTCTGGCATTTGCTGGCTGAAACAGTTAATTTCCCTTATGTATCTCTTTATAAAATAGATCTTTCTTTGCCTTTAAAGATTCATATTTTATATAACTTCCTGAACCATGCAGATTATGAAGATAGAGTGTCATTTGTGTTTATATGGCTCTATCTTTAAAAGTTACTTAAGCACCAAGAGATAAAGACTTATAATTAGTATTTTAAATGTTATTCCTGGCATGTGGTAAAAGAGTGGCATGGCTATAAAACATCCTTCAAGGGCCTGGAAATAGAAGGAAATCAATTTCCTATTGAGAGAAAAATGTGTAAACAAAGCAAAATGATTTAGAACTGGGACCTGTCCCTGCCTCATAAGAATGACAAAATAAATTCTGTGCTGCACCCACCCAGCCCTTGCCAGCCCTGTCTTTCCGCACTGACCCAGCACGATATCACCTCATTTACTTTTAGTTACTATTCTGGTGTCAGAAAGAGTAAGAACATTAGAAGCAAAGATGACAGTGAATAGAGACTGTCCAGCAGAGAGCTCCTTGGATAACAGATTTTAAGTACATTTTATTTATTTTTATTTTTTTTGTTAACTTGTTTTATTTATTTATTTATTCAATTTACATCCAAATTAGTTAGCATATAGCGCAACAATCATTTCAGGAGTAGATTCCTTAGTGCCCCTTACCCATTTAGCTCATCCCCCCCCCCACAACCCCTTCCATAACCCTCAGTTTGTTGTCCATATTTATGAGTCTCTTCTGTTTTGTCCCCCTCCCTGTTTTTATATTATTTTTGTTTCCCTTCCCTTATGTTCATCTGTTTTGTCTCTTAAGGTCCTCATATGAGTGAAGTCATATGATTTTTGTCTTTCTCTGACTGATTAATTTCACTTGGCATAATACCCGCTGTGGAAAATAGTATGAAGTTTCCTCAAAAAACTAAAACTGGAACTACCCTACGACCCAGCAATTGCACTACTAGGATACTACTGGGTATCCACAGGATACTATCGGGTGTGCTGTTTCGAAGGGACACATGCACCCCCATGTTTATAGCAGCGCTATATCAATAGCCTAAGTATGGAAAGAGCCCAAATGTCCATTGATGGATGAATGGATAAAGAAGATGGGGTATATATACACAATGGAGTATTAGTCGGCAATCAAAAAGAATAAAATCTTGCCATCTGCAACTACGTGGATGGAACTGGAGGGTGTTATGCTAAGTATATTTTAACCAGGACGTTCCGAATCTATTATTTTCAATGTGGCCCCGAGACTGCCTTGGCCTGAGGAAGTACATTCTCGATTATTCCAGCACCTTCTTGGTGGAAACATCCTTGACTGCGAGAAGCAGATAGGTTAGGCATAAAGGTGTGAGTAATCAGGTCCTTATAAATTGGTCCTCTGACTTTATATCTCTGATACCTGAGTATTGAAACAGGAACAGCGTGATTCTCATGTGTATGGGTCCTGAGCACCCCGCCCCTGCCCCGCCAGGGCAGTGCTGTCACAAAACACCATCTGTACCTTCCATACCTGGAAATGAGGTGCAATCAGAGTACTAGCATATCTCGTGTTGAGGGGGAAGTTGGGGGCATGAGTGAGAATGATTTTTGGCCTGAAAGAGCTTTTTGTAGGCCATCAGTGAAACTCTGCAGGTTTGACACCAACGAATATCATGCTGTGTTGTCTTAGGTCTCATTTCACACATTGCTGGTTTTCTCGAAAAACCAACTGCTGTGTATTGAAGATACAGATCTTGGTATGTAATTTTAATATTTTGAAGATGTAGATTTTCATATCAGTAGTTAAGTCTAGTCCATACTCTATGGATGCTGTTCTTAAAATTGTACAACTTTCATTGGTGTTCTTGATCCTTAATGAATATAGAGATATTCCTGAGCAGCCTTTAAAAATATCAGTCAGGGGGCACCTGGGTGGCTCAGTCGGTTGAGTGACCGACTTCGGCTCAGGTCATGATCTTGCAGTCTGTGAGTTCGAGCCCCGCATTGGGCTCTGTGCTGACGGCTCAGAGCCTGGAGCCTGCCTCAGATTCTGTGTCTCCCTCTCCCTGCCCCTTCCCCGCTCATCCTCTGTCTCTCTCTGTCTCAAAAATGAATAAAAGTTAAAAAAAATTTTTTTTAAATATCAGGCAGTTAAGGGTCTGACTTCGGCTCAGGTCATGATCTTATGGTTTATGAGGTCAAGCCCCACATTTGCTGACAACTCAGAGCCTGGAACCTGCTTTGGGTTCTGTGCCTCCCTCTTTCTCTGCTCCTCCCCCACCCCTCTCTCAAGAAATAAACATTATTTTTTTTTTAATATTGATGCCTAGACTTCACCCTGAGGTATTTTTGTATATGTGATGTGCCAATCACAGTAGAGCCACTGTGAGAGATTTGATTTAACAAAACAAAGCAGCTCTAATATGCAGCCAGTTTTGAGAAAACCCATCTTGAGCCCTCCCAGTGTTTCACACGTGTGAAAATTGGAATCCCTAATGTATCAAGATAGAGTCTTATGTGGTGCTGAGTCCTTAGATCCTTACCCCCATCTTTCCATTTTTCTCATTCTTCAGTTCCCATTTTCTTCTGTCCTGCTTCTTACTCATCCCCCCCCCCTTTTCCTCACCTTCACCCGTGCTCTACTAATAATTCCATTTCTCTCCATTTCCCTCCACTACAGCCATGTCCCCTCTGTACTGACGCCATCCTGTTGGTCTGTCACTGTTCCTGAGTCTCCCCATGTGCTGGTCTCCATGCCCTTCCCAGGTCCAGCCTCACACTGCCTTCCCACCCTGACCCATCCAGGCACTTGGATTGATTGATGCATTTGCAGAATTGATTAACTTATTTCTTTATAATTATTCATTGTTATTATTTTCTTTCACTGACGTGGTACCATGAGAAGTATACAAAATGCAAGCCATGTGAGTCCATCTTTAATTGTCAAATACAAGAGCACTTCTCCTTCCTCCATCGGGGCAAAGCTCTCATCTGTACCGTTTCATAGAAAACCTCCCTGGTGACTGAGGTACTTTATCGCTGGCTCCCTGTTCACTTTTCATTCTTTAAATATTAACATTCTCCAGAAATCAATGTGCAGTTTTCTGTGTCCTGTATTACCATGTTGTTAGTCATTAGCGCTATGCGTACTCACACCTCCCAAAGTTAAATGCCCCGTGGCCACCTGAACATCAAGCTGGTGTTCAAGTATCTGTTGCACGTGGTAATGCAGGCTTTTGACAGGCACTTCAGATTGGACACACTCCGAGATAAATGAGCTAATCCATCATCTTTCATCTAATACAGAAACACAGACTCACACACACGCATCCTGTCTTCTTAGGCAGCTGCTACATTGGGACGGGCCCCGTGAGCCTAAGATCATACAGGCCTTAGCAGCAACCTCAGATTTCTGTCTTGTATCCCCTCCTTCACCTCCACGGATCCAGATGTCCAGGTTCTGGAATTGCTCTTTCAAAATGGATCTGCCATGACTTCCCTTTCTGTGTCTATGCCCTGTGGTGAATTAGGCTACTACAGGGGACTCTGACCCCCCTCCCACAGGTGGTTGTTCCAAAACACGAGGCAGGACAGGTCCTCATCCGAGGAAGGGCCCAATCTCTACACATGTCGTCTAGCACATCTCTGTCACACCTCAAATATGTTCGTCTTCTCCTGGCACATCCCTCCAGGTAATTGACTTTGACATCATATAGAGGGTTTTATTTTGTTCGTTTTGTTTAACTTCGGCATGAAATATCCCTTCCCATTCTATGGTTACCGACATCTCTGAAATTTCAAGGTTTGAACGAAATTATATCTTGCACAGTTCAAATGTTACTTTTTAGAGGTTTTTTTTTTTTTTTCCTTTTTAATTTTGTTAATGTTTATTCATTTTTGAGAGACAGCGAGACAGAGCACAAGCTGGGTAGGGGCAGAGAGAGAGTGAGACACAGAAACTGAAGCAGACCCCAGGCTCCGAGCTGTCAGCACAGAGCCCAATGTGGGTCTCGAACCCACAAACCGCGAGATCGTGACCTGAGCCTAAATTGGATGCTTAACCGACGGAGCCACCCAGGTGTCCCTCAAATGTTATTTTTTAAATAAAGCCTTCGTTTCTCTAGCAAGTCGGAATGAATTGTTCCTTTCAGCATACTCCCACACAACCATCTGGCAACTGTTATCTGGCTCACATTTTACCGCACCTTGCAGTAAGCTTAGCGCCTACATGCCTGTCCCCCTGCTGAACTGTAAATTCCTTTAGGACAGGAACTCTTCTTGATGTCTAACCACCACTGGTCAGCACATCACTTCCTCATGGTAGGGCTTCGCCAGATAGCCATGGAATGTATTCCCCCAAAGCTTTCTCAGTCCGTTTAGAAAAAGCCTCATTCTACAAATACATTTTGTTTCGCTTCAGAATTCCCTCTGCCATTCAGAGTGTTATCCCCCAGGGCCCTCTCTCTAAGTACACAGTTTCAGCCAGGCTACGCCTTTATTGTGCTTCATATAGAAAACACTCCAGTGGGGTGCGTGGGTGGCTCAGTTGGTTGGGTGTCTGACGGCAAGCGGTTCATGAGTTCAAGCCCTCGAGATCCCTGGCGACAGTGCCCAACCGGCTTCGGATTCTCTATAAAACCCCCCTCCCTGCCCCTCTCCTTCTTGCTCTCTCTCTCTCTCAGAAATAAATAAACATTGAAAAATATATATTTTAGGAAGCACTCTGCACTGAAGATGTTGCTGATACATTTAACTTAGGCTGTGTCACAGGTCACTGCATATTAGAGCTTGAAACTACTTTGAAAATATTTCTTGTTCATATCCTCATTCAATAAAGAATTTGAGTCGATACACTGATACATGATTGGTCCAAATTCACAATGTTTATAAGTGACAGAGTTGATACCGAATCCAATTTAAAGACAAGAGATTCTGGAGCCCAACTAGCTGTGTCCCCACTTCGGATCCTTATGTGTCTCCATACAAAGAGCTTAGTCATCTCTGCTTTCATTTTCTAACCTGAAAAAGGTGATAATTATAGTATCAGCTTCACAAAGGTGTTCCGAGCTTTAATTAGTTATATAAACTACTGCTACATGCGTACTTGAAAATATGTCTCATATAAATGTTATCTAGTTATTATTATTATTGAATTATTCTCATGGAATATATAAAACATTTATGATTATTAATAACCTTTACTGCCTTATCTGTATATATCCTTCTCTGTTATGGGTACTAGTTAGTACTATGTGGAGGAACATACACACTACACATAAAATTATATATTAAAATGATTTTTCATAATTTCCAACAGTATAAAGAAAATTAGGATAAACCCATGTCATATATCAATGCCTTTTGACAATTTACTTTATGTCAAATAATGACATTGTTCTCTGTGGTGAATGTGTGTGTTGTGTGTGTGTGTGTTTGGGTTTGTGATATCATGACTAACGTCTGAGGGGTATATTTATTCAAAATCTTGGTGGAATTTAGTATTTCAGCAAATACCTGATAGATTTGATGAGGAAAACTTACAAAAATGTAAGCATATTTTTACATTTGTAAAAAAAAATTCATTTATTTTTGGTATTTGAAACAATTTAAATTTTTTAAATTTATCTTTAACATTTATTTTTGAGAGACAGAGACAGAACACAAGCAGGAGAAGGGCAGAAAGAGAGGGAGACACAGAATCCAAAGCAGGCTCCAGGCTCTGAGCTGTCAGCACAGAGTCTGGCGCGAGGCTCTAACGGACCGTGAGATCATGACCTGAGCCGAAGTCGGACCCTTAACTGACTGAGCCACCCAGGTGTCCCTGAAACAATTTAATTTTAATGAAGACCATACAATTTCTTACCCAAGCCCACTTGCATTAGAATGAGAATATATGCCTAAAATCACAACTCTTAATTTATATGGGTTAGTTGCCCATGTTGAATTCGAAACCTCATTACGCGATCTGTATTTTGTTCATGTGGATGAGATTTCGCACCTGTGAAAAAGCAACACCTTCCCTTTAGTTGCTCAGGTTTGAAAGCGGAGTCATTCCTGCCACATTATTTACTCCCTCCTCTCTGTCGGTTACCAAGTCCTACTGGTTCCTCCTTATGTACGAGCCAAATGCACCTGCTCGAGTCTTTTCCCACAGCCTCCATCCTCCCGAGAGCTGCCTTCATCATTCATGCTGACCAGGCGGGCCCTTCTTTGGGCTTCATTCTATCTCCTGTCTCCCCTTCTCCATTTGGCAGCCACAGGACTCTTGCAAACCTGGAAGCATATCAATCATTGCCATGCTGATGCCTCTGGTGATTTCCCACAACTCTAGGAATAGAGGTCAGTCACTGTCTCACATGACCAGTCTGCTGATTACTCTCCAGTTTGATTCTTACCAACTACTTTTCTCTTGTTCTTTGAATGCTTCTACTTCTATGCGTATGCCGGTCATCATTAAGATCTCAGTTTAAGTGTCTCTTCCTCAAAGAAGCCTTCTAGGACTCCCTTCCTAAATTATGCTCCCTCTGTTATCCCAGAGCATCCTGATTCTTCCTTCATAGCATATTTCAGAATTTCTTATTATAATGTTAATTATCTGTTTCTCACATTAATAGTTAATAAGCTCAAATGCAGCGTAGACTTGGTTAGTTTCTCTCTCTGTCTTGTTTCACTAGAATTTGTATTTGACATCTGGCACAACACCTGGTACATAGTAAACCTTTTATGCATTTTTATTTAATGAACAAATGGATAAAGGGATTAATGGATGCAGGTAAAATAAGTGTTCTTTAATTTATTGTATGGCTGTTGGGAAATTATCTATATTTCAGGTTAAAGTGATTTAAAAACTAATCAACTGAACTTCAGATGTATTTGCATTCTTGAATAGCATCCTAGAATGTAGTACTTTCTAGCTTGATTAGTCAGAAGAATTTTTCCAATGAAAGCTCTTGAGAGGCTAAACAATCTGACAGAAAACATGTCATGAGAAAGTAATCACATATGCTTTTAGAGAAGCAAAGGGGAATAATTAACACACTTACTGGAAAATCATTCATTGTGTTGAGTATCATAAGGAGAAAAGGAACCACTAAGATTTAATTTCTGACCTTCAGTCATAGGGAAAAAGGGAATATAATATTTTTTGTTTTATCATGATGATAAATATGGCTCAGATAATCCAGTTGAACATTATGAAATGTTTTAACATGTAAATGGCTCTTAAGACCCCAAGAGTTATGTTGTGTAGAGTAAGCTTTCCCATTTGATAAACTTGGGGGAAATATTAATGAAATAAATACAGTGATCACCAACATCTGCATTTTTAACTTGTATATGTAAAAATTAATTCTTGCATTTGGCTTTTATATTATTTTTCAATCATCATCCCCCTTCCCTGATATATATAGAAACCCAGATTTTCAAAGAAAATCTATTTGTAAAGGCAATTAAGTTAATTTACTTTTATATTTATCTAGCATGTTTTGGATTGTCACAGTGAAAGCTGTCCGTGGTGAATTTCAATAAGTAATGCTTAAATGCTTGCATCTTTATAAAGCTTTTTGTTTAATTGTATGTGATTGCTTTTAATATCATCTACATTGTACATTTTGAATTCTGACAATATTATTTCTCATCATTACAGTTCTACATATTTCTGGTTTACTAGGTAATTGATTTGAAACTTAGAAACTAGAAGAAACAAAAATGTTTAATATATATATATTTTTTCTTTATACCAAAGTATGTTAGCTTTTTTTTCCAGCTATTGTTTCAAACAAAGAATAAAGGTATCTTCTCCCCTCAACTCCCTCTTGCAGTAAATTATGCTACAATGTCAAAGCATAATCATTTGAGTAGAAGAAAAATACTTGCATATTGAGACATTTCAAAGATAGGGAATCTTAGGAAAAAGCCAATATTTCAAATAGAGCAGAGGAGATTTCTTGGAAGCATAGTAAACTTCCTCATTCAGTTTGGCAAATAAAACAAGCAAAAATACCATTGAACAAGCCCTAATATACATGCATGTTACAAACACATGTTAAATATGTATTTTCTTAGACAAATTATAATTTAATTTATATAGATTTTTATGTGCCTGCTGCTAACCTAGATGCTCTGGAAAAGGATGAAGAAAGTGCTAACCCCTGAGGAGTTCCATATATATTGTAAGAGGTCATCTCCATTCACAGTGGAGTTACCAGAAAATATCTCAAACCAGGGCTCCAGGGAGCTCAGTCGGCGAAGCGTCCGACTTCGTCTCAGATCATGATCTCGTGGTTCATGAGTTCAAGCCCCGCATCGGGCTCTGTGCTGAGAGCTCAGAACCTAGAGCCTGCTTCGGATTCTGTGTCTCCCTCTCTCTCTGTCCCTCCCCCGCTCATGCTGTGTCTCCCTCTCTCAAAAATAAACATAAAAAAATTTTTAAGAAAATATCTCAAACCATTATTGAATTTCTTTTAAGTTTATTTATTTATCTTGTGAGAGAGACAGAGAAAGAGAGGGAGGGAATCCCAAGCAGGCTTTGCACTGTCAGCACAGAGCCCAATATGGGGCTCAAACCCATGAACCATGAGGTCATGACCTGAGCCGAAATCAAGAGACAGACACTGAACCAAGTCAGCCACCCAGGCCCCACAAACCACTTTTGAATTTTCTATATTACATGGAAAAGAATAAGAATATTATGAGTGTCCTTTAGAACATGAGTGGGGAGGATGGTCTTTTAGGGCCTGAGCAGCTGGGAGGGCTTCATTGCATGAACCTATGAGGACAGTCAGTGCACACAGGCAGGGAAGGGGGTGTGAGGTTATTGGAGATGGATGCGTACAACCAAAGGTAAGGGAGATACCACTCCGAATGCCGGTGGAGAGGAGAGGAACTGAATGGTAAAAGTTTTGCCTTTCTTTCACTAAGCCAAGTATGCACTGCTTTATTCCCCAAGCCCCTGTCTTTATAGGCATTTCTGCCTATAGGCAATTCAGCAATTGTAGACAGTGGAAGATTTATTAAAGAAGTATTTTAGACAGGGTCCTTCAATTGATGAGTTAAGGCATGGGCTATGGCAACTTATGGAAGCCAACTTTGAGGAAATCTGTATTCGAGGTAATGAGGTAGGAACTGAGCATGAGAGAACGTACAAGCTTGAAAGCATCTAAGGTCTACAGTTCACAGTCTCAGAGTTTGAGTAATGAGATTCAGTGAGCCTCTACACAAGGATTATGAAGTTGCCACAGAAAGGAAGCGAGCCCTCCAAATTCTCAGGCAATATAAAGAAACACTTTTAAAAGTCTTACTGTTGCAGCTTTATTCTTGGGCTTTTTATCAGGGATAGGAACACCAAGAGAGTAACCATCTCCAGTAACAACCCTTTTAATGGTCCCTAAAATATTAATGATCATGGTGGTGTTAATGATGTTCATACCTCCTCCTGAATTATACTCCAGAAAGATACCTTTGCTAAACACCCACTCAACTGACCTGACTGCCATCTTAGATTAGTCTGGGACATGCCCAACAGAAGAGGGCTGACTAGTAGCCCCATATGTTTTTTAGCTTCAAAGTTCACATTAAGGCTGCAGAGAGCATAATCTGGAGATGCCTAGATTACATTGCCCAGTTTGCTTGACCAGAGTCAATGGTCTTAGGTTCAGACTGACTGCCAACCTTGAGATCCAATAGGCCTCTTCTAGCTCCAAGTTTATTTAGCTTCAGGTTAGGATACAGGGCAGTTAACAATGTAATTTGTATGACAATAGCCTAGTGGAAGTCTTGTGTCTGAATGCAGTTTCTAATGTCTTCTAAATCATTGACACTCAGGATATTTTACCCCCTTGATACATATACCTGTGGCATTCTCCTGAAATTTTTGTTATAGCAACTTCTATAATACCTAGTAAATAAAAGCAGACTTCCTAGAACACTGGTAAGCACGAGAATATCTTTTATCCAGTAAGGAGTTAGAATTCCCTCTGCAAAATACATTTCCGACTGTATCTTTCCCTAAGTAGATTATCTAATATTTCTTCAACATTTTAAAGATTAGTTATTTCCTTCATCCTTTTTTACTTACACCTTTTCGTAAGTGTTAACGGTGATATTCAAGTCTGTATGAAATTTTTTCAAACATAAATTAACATAAATTAAATTCTTTCTCCAACAAATCTTTCTCCACGGTTATTACCTAGCTGGTGAGTTTTAGGTTGCCTTCCCAAATAATCTTTCTATCCAGGAGATCAATATCCACTCAAGTTTCATTTTGATCTGACTGCATAAGTGAACCAGAAATCCTTTATTATATCATAGAGCTGAGGCCAAGAGGTTAAACGTTTAACACAGCACACTTCAATTAATATTGCTATGTTTTCTCCACTTTCCAAAAAAATCAGGTTTTTCTCACATATCATGCATTTTTCAATACCAGAGTAGGCAGTAGAGACTATCTCTCAGGAAACTCTGAGTTTCATCTGGTCTGGCATCATAACCATACACCATCCCCCAGGTACAAGTTTTCACAGACATAAGCTTCTGGGCATGATCTTAGCGTACCAGGCATTTGTCTCTCGTGAGACAATACCGTGTTGACCCCGAATCTGTCCAAACCACACAGAAGGTACCCTGGAGAGCTACATTTCCAAGTGATCCCAGGTGGGTCTTATACGTTGGCTTCATACAAAAGCCAAATGCAGTGGCCTTCTCTAGCATCAGCCACAACTCAATATCACATCTGAGAGGAGCCTTTGACAGGGTTATATTCTTGCTCTGAAGTGTTCTCTCAGAGAAAAGTATAAAGATATGCTTCCTTTAAATCTTTGTTTATTCTCATTCCATATTCCACATTTTTACCTGGTTTACCTTTTATTACTTTTCTTAACAGGCTCAGCATTCCAGAGTGGGATTTGCTGATTGTGTTCTACCTTTGTTCCCTAAGGCTGATGTTTCCTTGCCTTCCAGAACTTTCCCTTCTGTCCATTCTCAGGAAGAAGGGGTAGGTTTGCAAAAGTGTCATGGAATAACATGGAGCTGAAGACAATTACCTGAGAGTAGAGGAGGTCATAGTGGTTTCAAAGATAGAAACACCTGTTTATGAAATACAACCAAGACCTAAACTTTGAAATGTGCGTTGGAAGGAGGAAAGAAAGGAGAAAAGTGAATCAAATCACAAGACAAGGAATGAATAATTAGAATGGTTCTGGTCGGCCTGAATGATATCCTGTCAATGCATTAGAAAGGCAAAATGGGTAAGGATGGGTAAAGAGTCTACATTCCTTCGTAATTTTGGAGAGCATCCTTGAGCATAATTTACATGTCCTAATACACATTCATCATCAGGGTGATTTTCTAGTAAATTTAGACACTTATGTAACAGTGACCACAATCCAGGTCCAAACATTGTCATCACCCAGAATGGCTCCTTGTGCCTGCTTGCAGTTAATTCTCCCCCCAGCCCTGACTCTGGGACCCTAGTTCTGCTTTTTATCTCTAAAAAAATGTGCCTTATCTAAAAATCTCAAAAATATGGAATTGTACAACATGCGGTAATCTTTTTGGGGGGAGGAGAGGTGGTGTCTTTCATTTAGCATGACTCAATAGTATATTTAGTAGCAGCACTATGACTTTATTTAGCCATCTATGCTGTAGCGTGACTCAGTACTGTAGTTCTCTTTCTTGGAATTTCTCAATAGTATTCCATTGTATAAAAACACCAGGTTTTATTAATCTGTTCAGCAACTGATGAACATTTGAACTGTTCCAGTTTTGGAGAATATGAATAACGTAGCTATGAATTCTCTGTAGGCCTTCCTATGGACACACACTTTTTTATTTCTACTGGGTGTATACGTAGATACCTGGAGTAGACTTGCTCAGTCATGTAAGAGATACGCACTTACCTTTTCAAGAAACTGCCAAACCCCTTTCCAAAGCGACTGTACCATTTTACATGTCCACATCATCACTGACACTTGGTATCGTCAGTCTTTATTAAGCCCACCGTAGCAGGTATCTTGCCATATCTCATTGTGGTTTTAATTTTCATTTCCTGAAGGAGTCTTGATTTTGAGATCTTTTCATGTGCCTGTTAGTGATTTTTCTATTTTTGATATAATGTCTATTCAAATCATCTGCCCATTTTCTTATTTGTACTGCTTATCTTCTTCATATTGACTTGTAATTCTTCTTTGTAAGTTATGACCACAAGTCCATTATCCGATATATGATTACCACATACTTTCTCAAAGTCTGTGTTGTGTCTCTCATATTCTTAGCAGTGGTTTTAAAAGATCAAAGCTTTTAATTTTGAGAGAGTTTAATTTATTATTTTTTTTCTTTTTTGTGTATCATGCTTTTGATGTCATTTTTAAGAAGGTTTTGCCAAGTAAGTTCATGAACATTTTCTCTTATCATCTGTGAGGCTCATACTTTTAGCTTTTATGTTGTACAAGTGATCCATTTTAAATGCTGTAACATAAAGGTTTCAGTTCATCTCTATTTTTTTAATCTTCTGCATAGAAATATCTAATTGTCTCACCATGTAAAAACTATCTTTTCATCCTTGAATTACCATGGTATCTTTGTTGGGAATCAGTTAGCCATAAATGGAAGAGGTTATTTCTGAACTTCTGTTCCATTAATCTATATGTTTACTTTATTCCTAAACCACATTGTCTTGATTATTGAAGGTTGATAATATATTTTGAAATCATATAGTATAAGTCTTTTTAAATTATTTATCTTTTCTAAAATTCCTGTGGCTATTCTGGGTCCCTTATATTTCCATAGAAATTTTAGGATTAACTTGACAAATTCTACAAAACAAAGCCTGATAAGGATATTGGTAGAGGTTATAGTGAATTTATAAATCAAATAAATTGTGGAGAATTTCCATCTTAACAGTATTGAATCTCTCAATCTATGAACATGGACTCTCTTTCCATATACTTTTACATTTATCTCAGCAATGTTGTAGATTTTGGTGTGTACATTTTGCACATATTTTGCTAAATTTATTCATAGTTATTTTGTCATCTTTGAAGCCATCATGGATGGAAATATTTTATTTTGGGATTGCTCACCACAAATGCAAAAAAAGAAAGAAAATGCAACAGATTTTGTTTAGCCTTGGTAGTCATTTGCTAACTTTCATGGTTTCTTGTAGATTACTTAGCATTTTCTACATAGATAACCGTATCTTCTTCAAATAAGTATGGTTTTACTTCATCCTACTAAGCCGATGCCTTTTATTGTTTTTGTTCTTTTACATACTTTATTGCACTGCCTGGGACCTCCAGTACAATGTTGAATAGAAGTGGTGAGAGCATCCTTTTTATGTTCCTGATCTTAGGGGAAAGTCTTGAGCCCTTATCTTTAAGTATAATGCCAGCTTTTGGTGGCTTTGTAGATAATTTTTGTCACGTTGAAGAAGTTTCCTTCTATTTCTAGTTTGTTGAATCACCTTTTTCATAAATGGACAGTTTTACCAATTGCTTTGTCTGTATTTATTGAGATTATCATGTGGTTCCATCCTTTGTTTCATCAATATGATGTATTATATAAATGATTGAATGTCTTTATTTTGCCTTCAATTTGAAGGATTGTCTCACCAGATATATTATACTTGGTTGACAGAGGGTGGTTGTTTTTCATCCCAACCCTTTGAATATGTCATTCCTATGCTTACTGACCTCTATTATTTGTAATGAGAAGTCAGCCGTGAATGACACATTGTTTCCTTTTATGAAATGAGTCCTTATTTTTTTTCTGCTCTTAAGATATTCTTTGTGTTTCAGCAATTTGGGTGTGATGTGTCTAGGTGCACTAGTGTTCTATTTGTATCTATTATTCAGATCCATGGACCTCTTAGTTCTTGACAAAAACTCTCTTCCTGAGCAAAGTTTAGTTCAGCTATGGTGAAACTTTTCAATTAGGCCTCATGGTTGGGCCTTGTCTTTGGTCGGCCCAGCCCAGTTTCAGCAAGAATCCCATTCCCCTCGTTATAGACAGCCCCTAACCTCAGTATCTGATCAAATCCCTTATCGCCTACCCTGGTATCTGATCACCCTCGCCTGCCTTCTGCAAAAATCCTGCTAAGTTGTTTTAACAAAAATCCCCCTACACTTGATGTCTTCCGTTAATAATTTTCCATCCACTCTGGTCAATAGCTGGAAGTTCTCAGCTGCCTTTACCGCAGCTGGAGTTGAGCTGAGCCCTCCTTCTCCCCTACGCTGATAGTCCTGACACATATCACAAAGGGCCTGGACGATGCCTTCCTGACCATGTTAGCAAGTGTCAGAATAATTTTTTGTTTAACAATCTCTAGATTTATTTTTTAATTACCACGTTTGTTTTAACTTACATTGTAGTACTTCTGGATCTTGATATGAACTATGAAGTGTTTTTGTTTTCTTTTAATAACATATACAGACTTCATCTGCTGAACCTGTCTCTGTTAGGTTTGTGGCTCCTAATGTCTGTGCATGATTTTTGCTTTGATTCTTATTTTCAATTTTTAGCTGGCTTTTTAGGAGTTGTTATTGTTTCTCTATATCTTAATGCCAGCCAGTGATTTCCACTGAGGTTTGCACAAACACCTTTACCGGTTGATCTGAGCATAGGTTGGGCCGAGCACAGAACGTTCAGGCCGTGCTCAGGATGTCCTGTAGGCATGGAGATACCCCAAACCTTCCTATGTCTCCTGTCTGCATGCCAGTAGTTTCAGACATGAACAGAGCCTGTATAGCCCTTCTATTGGGCTCTCATTATCTGTATTTTCTGCTAAATTTCTGGCTTGGTCCCAGCTTACTTCAGCTGAGACACCCCCAACTCCACAACTCCTATGGGCAGAGCTGAGAAGATTCCTCACTCATTTCCCACTGTGCTTCAGTCTTTTTTTTTTTTTTTAATATAATTTATTGTCAAACTGGTTTGTTCTTGGGTCTTTTAACTCCACACCAAATTCTGTCTATCTTCTCTTAAAGCAGATCTGCTGCTTTTCATGGCCAGCCCTGCTTTTTTAAACCTTCTGTGCCAAGCCTTCTGTACTTGAGGGATGTGGGGGGTAGAGTGACACCCAAGCACAAAGGCCACTGACCCCTGCTTTCCTTCCCTAATGTCACAACAGTTTTTCATGAATAGTTTCTCTCAATTTCTCTACTTCAGTGAATTTGTAGAGCCCTAAGTCGTGTTTTTGATAATTTTGCTTAGATTGTTACTTTTTGGGAAAGGGATTATCCAGCCTCCTCCTACCGCAAGAGCCAGAAGTCCTGCCTCCTAGATGCCCCTTTGAAAAGAGCAGTTTCAGTCAGGAGTAGTGATGGGGCCACGTGTATTATATAAAGGAAGGAATAGAATTTTGAAAATAGGGATTCCTGTGATGAATTGGAGAGAAACACATGAATTAAATAACATAAAGGCATTGTATTAACAGGAAGAAAGCACTTTTTTTTCTTTCTACTGAAATAATTTCAGTGAGTATTTTCATGAATCAATTACAAGTCGTGATTGTAATTTAGGTTTATCAGAGGAAAATTCCATATATTTTTATATCACTTCTATGCAAATGTATTCATTTTATAAGACCCTACATTTCATACTAGGCATCGTCTATGTGTCTAATAAGAACTGTAAGATAACAGATGTGCTGGGGCACTGAGTCCTTGTTCTGCTGAATTAAATAATCAAAGGGGATTATTTCAGTAATCCCTTACTGTCTGAAGAGAATTAGAAAATCACAAATTGTTTAGCAAAAGTGTAATTCTGCAACATATTACACAAGCCTTCAAGAACCGCACGTGTGATATTTTCACAAATAGACCAAGAGAGAAACAGAAGAATAACCTACATTAAATGCAAAATACAAAATGAAAGGAATCCGGCATGACATACTGGGAAACAGAAGTGAATGTCGGGTGGCCCAATGCGGTCTTGTCTGCCTTGGCTAAAACTCAAACTAGACCAGCCCCAGACACTATCTGAGGTTCTTGAAATGACATAGAGTGCCTTTCACAGTGAGTATTTCCTAAGGAAGTCCTCACTGCAGCACCATTCCTGTAGACTCTCCAGGTGAAATGCATTGGAAGCTGGAATACCAAGAAATTCCTTATTAATAGATTATCTCCCTTAATAATAAAAAGCACTAGATTGAAACGGATATCCAGGTGGTGAGGGTCCCAGAGTGAACACTTTGCATCATCAGGCAGCAGAAAGCTAGGGGAGAGCTGGAGCCCATGCGCCGTACAGACAAGTACGGCCACATTCTTCATTATCGGATTGGGGTCTGTGCTGTTGACCACAACTTTTCCTCCTTCAAATTTATTTTGTTCTCTAAGTCAGGTGTGCACGTTTTGATCCATTTTTTGGAGATAAGCACAGTTGTAATTTTTGTCATAAATAAGAACCATTCAATGGATTCACCGCTATTCTCTGTAACTTCTGACCCACTATGATGGCACTGTCTCTAGATTTTCCTACCATATGGGTCAGATCTCAAATACCAGTAAATCCTTTCAGTATTCAGTTGTCACACACTGATTCAAGTTCATCACTTGCCTCTACATGTCGCCCTTCTTCGTCACGTGTTACTCTTTCTCCAGGTCATCACATTCAGGGTCCCCAAGACCCTTATCCACTGTCCTTTCCTCAGGGTCCTCGCACATGCCCTTCCCTTTTCCAATGACTGTGTGTAATCCATCTTCTTCAATCATGTGCCCATCTTTCACTCCCAACTTCCACGTGACCCATGCCAATGGGCTTTCACACCTACCCTGTAGCTCACTCATTGTTTATGTTCATTTCTAGTAGTACTTGCCACAACATGTCAGTATAGATGCCCTAGTTTTATTAATAATTTTCTTCTGTTGGAGTGCCTGGGTGGCTCAGTCAGTTAAGCGTCTGACTTCAGCTCAGGTCATGATCTCACAGCTTGTGAGTTCGAGCCCCGCATCGCTCTCTGTGCTGACAGCTCGGAGCCTGGAGCCTGCTTCCGATTCTGTGTCTCCCTCTCTCTCTCTGCTCCTGCCCTGCTCATGCTCTGTCTCACTCAAAAATAAAAATAAAAAAACTTAAAAACAAAATAAATAAATAACTTTCTTCTGCTGATGGTTAATTCCAAAAATAAGGAGAAGAAAGGAGGGGAAAGGAGGAGAAGAAAGAGGAAGAGGAGGGGAGGAGAGGAGGGAAGGGGAAAGAAAGAGGCAGAGGAAGGGGAGGAGGATAAGGAGGGGGAGGAGGGGGAGAAGGGAGGAAGAGAAGGAAGACAAGGAATAGGAGGAAAAAAGAGGAGGAGGAAAGAGGAAGGAGAAGAAGGAGAGCCCACTTTTTATTGACCACCTTTAACTTACCGCCAGCTCCTAGCACAGCACAGTGCTTAGGACCATTGTATGTTTTCATTAATTATTTAGAAATGAATGTTTTTCTCAAGATTATTATTTTCCCTAAATTAAGTTCAGGAATTAATTCTGCTTTTATGATTATCACCAAGTGATCTCAGTTGGCTTACTTCTATAACTCTTGTGGAAGGATACAGAATTTTCCAGACTCTTCTAAACTCGGCTTTACATGTTTTCACATGCCATCAATCCAAAATTCACTTTGCAAATTGAACTTCATTTTAAAAAGAACTAAACATGAGTATTTATGACCTTACCTTGGACTAAATATCTACAAAACTTACACACACGTCTCGAGTTTTTTGTCTGCCTGGTTTGAATAGTTAACATGAGTAATAACAGGAGGAAGAAAGACATTCTAAGAAGCATACATTTTTATAAATTCTTAATTAATTTAGATAATTTGCTTTGTTTGAAAAAGAATTGCTTTACTACAGGGAAACATATACTTGTTGTTATTTATCTGTGTGTACCTATTTTTTTATTACTTTTTAAATAGCTAATCATGATTTCTACACAAGGGCAACTCTTCGACTTGCGTAGCGTGACCCTTGACCGTTGTCGTGAATAATCATACATTAGATCAAAGATGGTTGATGTATTAATGACCACATGGCACCACACAGCAAAACCTCAAAGTACAAGACCCCTGAAGAATAGTCACAAAGGAAGCCAAGGAGAGTAACTAGTCATAACATTTTTTTCCTATAATATTTGGGTTTTTTTAGGGTTGAACTGACATAATTTCAAAGTAAACTCGCTTTTTCTTTTTTTTTTTAAGTACATTTTTGGTTCATATATCCTAAAAGTTCAGTGGTGAATTTGCCTCAGGCATAAGTGGAAAGAGTGTCATCACTGCTATTTTCTCCCTGTTTCCTGGCATCATCTTCTTCTCATGGACCTCAGTCTTGGAAAGACCCAATGCAAACATAAACATGAGGAAAATGTCAGATATGAATTGACCAGTAGGGTCCTCAAGGACTGCAGAGCTACCCTCTCCTGTGGTTCCAGGAGTCACCCTGAGTATGCAGCCTGGATAACTTGCCAGTTGTGAAACCAAGCAGTGTCCAGGCCAGAATCTCACCCCGATTGCCGGAGCTAAGACCAGCCCCAGCCAAGCGTGGGCTGCGAGGCAGTGAGCAGCTCTCCGAGGAAAGCGAGTGGCTTTTAGTGGAAGCAAGGTCCAGGATGCCAAGGAGGCAAAAACGTCAACTGCTCGACATACTTGGTCATGGTCACTTTAGCCACCATGCACGTAAAAATACCGTGTTCACACTTTACTATAGCTTAAGTCTGATGATTCTCTCTGTATGAACTATGACTTTTGTTTAATCCTTTCTTCTTTTGTGAGACTCCTATTTAAGTTTTTGTTCAGTTTATGACCCAACATTCTTTATATTTGTCTTTTTACATAAAGCCATATTTTTTTCCATTTCTCAGGCACAAGAAAGAGATTGAAGAGAGAGATAAACCACAGCCAGACCTAGACAGGAATAGCAGGGACAGATCAGAATGTTGTATTTATTTATTCATCTTTATCTTTATTTCTTGTGGCAGCGAGGGGTGGCTCGGGCTGTCTGGAGCACGCACATATAGGAATAGCAAGGAGGAGGCAGTTAGGGTCCTCCTAACGGGTGGGGGTTAGGGTCACACTTCATGAAGAGGACTGTAGCACACTGCAGAAAAGAGCTATAGACACACGACACGCAAGGTCTCACCATCTCAGTATCATAACGTTTCAGTAAAACGGTTACAAATCATAGATTTTATTTTAGTTTGTGGTAACTTGCAAGCGACACTTTGGCCTCTCCGTGTAAGTCAGCCCCTCCTCCACTCTCTTTGACTTAACAGGCAGATTTCCCTCTGCTTTGGGAATACCTTCAACACCTTCATCTCAGAGATCACTGATTACAGTCCTTGGGGCGTGATTGAATGAAATCCCCACCACAGTGGAGTTGCTGAGCTCTTATGCAGGGGAAATTACCATTTTTTGGATATTCAGTCACTGTGTCCATTCCCTTTTCAAATCTTGGACCACCAATAATTTCTTCACAATAGTTTTGTTTGATGTGTGGGGACTCACTTATGTAGACTCTTAGCCCACTGTGTTAAGATTTAGTTCTAAAAGACTGGAAAGGAGTATCAAGCTGTATACGTCACTTACATGTGGAACTGATTTGGGGCTTCTTTGTTAAAGTCTCTGCTTCCGGATGGTTTCTGTGGAGCTAGTGATATTCCCTGAATATATCAGCTCCTCCGTGGTTGGCTGGCTATGCACTTTGGGGACTGTTTTTCTCATCTGTGCGTGGCCGTCCTATTTGCTATTTATAGCACCTCCCAGACGGGTGCCTTCCTCAGTTTAATTATTATCCAGTTTATCCTCCTTTCTGACATCATTCATGAAAATGTTAAATAAGACCGGCCACAATACCTACGTCCCCCCAGCACGCCCCTCAACACTTCTTAACTTGATGCCTTGCCATTAATCATTAAATTCCTTTAGCCAATTTAAGTCCCAGGAAGAGTGTTAATATTGAATCCAGTTTGAGCTAAATTTTAATTAAGATTTCCTGAGACATTATGTTAGGTGATTTACTATAATCAAAAGTGATATCTCCTCTGCTCCTCCACTCACTAATTTTCTAATGTTACCCACATATGAAAGAGAATTGAGTTGGTCTGGCTTGAATAGTTCTCCATAAATATACATCACTGATCTGCTCTGTTTCTGCAAATAGTTTCCTTCTCCCTTGCCTTTAGGACCATGTCAGTCATCTCCCATAAGTCCAGAATGATTTTATAAAATGCTTTTCCTTCTGGCAGCCACATCTGTCCACCCCCAAATCTCAGCTAACTGAATGCCAACCTCTCAAATTCCCTTCTTTCCTCTCAATTATTTTTGTAGCTGCTGTTTCTATGCACATTATCATTCTAAATGCAGTTGATAATGACAAAAGGAACATAGTATGCATAGCATTTCCCCTTAGGCATGATGGCGTGTGTAAAGTACTTTGTTTACGTTTTATTAGGATGGGGAACATGGAATTTGGGCATTAATTAACACAGCGTTCTTAAAACTGAATTCAAGTGAAAATTAGGGGCTAGAAATTGATATAAAATTGTCACAAATTTTTTTCTATAATTTTTTTTTTTTAACGTTTATTTATTTTTGAGAGACAGAGCACTAGCAGGTTAGGGGCAGAGAGAAAGGGAGACAGAATCCAAAGCAGGCTCCAGGCTCCAAGCTGTCAGCACAGAGCCCGATGCAGGGCTCAAACCCATGAAATGTGAGATCATGACCTGAGCCAAAGTTGGACATTTAGCTGACTGAGCCACCCAGGCGCCCCTCTATAGTTTTATTTATTACAATTATATATTTTTTTTCTTTATTCAACAGGAACCTTTCTTTAAGTTTAAAGTTACTTTTTTTTAAGTTTATTTATTTATTTTGAGAGACAGAATAGTGAACATGCATAAGGAAGGGGCAGAGAGATGGGGACGGAAAATCCCAAGTAGACTCCAAGCTATCAGTGTAGAGCCTGACATGGGGCTTGATCTCATGAACCATGAGATTGTGACTTCATCAAGAAACTTTTGTTGTTTTCCCCATATGTGTAAACTATATGAGGTCAGCTTTCTTATCTCCATCCATCAGTTTTGGAATGATGAAGACAAAAAATTCTGTGTATGTTTGTAAAATGCATAAGATTTCCCAGTAGAATCTATTTTTTCTCCATGCCCCCCATCCCCACTGGGTAAATTTATATTTATCAGCAAGTCAAAGAGGCTTATTTAGCACATTAGGTTATTCTTACCTTAATTTTGCTTTATTAAATTAAATTATTAACTGTTTTCACACATAATAACCCAAAACTAACTTGTATGCAGTAGTTTTAACAAATGTCTATAACCACATGCGAATTAGCCTTACAAATGCTCGTGTGGTGTTATTTCAGGGCCTCTGAATTCAATCCCTTTTCTCAAAAAAATCTTTCTTGGGCTTGACAGTCTAATTTTTAATAAGATTTTCTACAATCGCAGAGGCATTTCTGTGATTTTGCAAAAGTAATACCCTAGGCCTTTGCAGTCTTGCATAAATCGGTGCAAATAAGATTTAAAGACCTTTCCTTAAACTAAATGTAAATAAAGAGGGTACAAGGACAAGAGACTTTCTGAGACAGAAGGAAAGCCTTATGGATGTAAAAATCAAGAGCAAAGGGAAGAAAGGGAATAATGAAGGCCAACTTCACCCACGTCATTTTCTCCAGTGTCACCAGGCAGTAATATGTGTTTATGTGTCCAGAACAGGAGGGAAGGTAGAGGAAAAAAATTAAATTTCCCATAGTGATATTAGATTTTCTGTTAGAGCTTTCCTCTTACTTCCTTTAGTAAATTAAAATAAAGATACTCTTCGAGATCCAAAACTTTTATCACTTTCATAAGAAAAAAAAAATCCTTCTTGCCGTGATGGGTTCGGAATCCAAGCACTATAACATTGGCTCAAGACAACAAAAGTGAATGTGCCAAGAGATCTTTCTTTGCCTACTTTTATTTTTAATGTTACTTTCTTTGTTTCTTTGGGGGTTTTGTTTTGTTTGGGTTTTATTACAATAAACATTTTTTTAAATTTAAATTTTGGCTAGTTAACATGCAATGCAATATTGGTTTCGGCATAATTCAGTGATTCATCACTTACTTACAACATCCAGTGCTCATCCTAACAAGTGCCGTCCTTAGTACCCATTACCCACCTAGCCCATTTGCCATCTACGTCCCTCTGTCAACCCATAGTTTTTTCTCTACCAATAAGGGTCTCTTGTGGTTTGTTTCCCTCTCATTTCTGTTTCTGCCCTTACTTCCCATATGTTCATCTGTTTTGTTTCTTAAATTCTACGTATGAATGAGATCCTATGATATTTGTCTTTCTCGATTAACTTATTTCACCAGGAATAGTATACTTCATCCATAGGTCCATCCACACTGTTGCAAATGACAAGACTTCATTCTTTGTGATCACTGAGTAATACTCCATTATATATATATTACCACATCTTCTTTGTCCATTCTTCAGTCAGTGGACATTTGCACTTTTTCCACAGTTTGGCTATTGTTAATAGTGCTACTATAAACTTTGGGATACAGGTGCCCCTTCAAATCAGCATTTTTGCATCCTTTGGTTAAATACCTAGTAGTACAATTGCTGGGTAATGGGGTAGTTCTATTTTTAAGTTTTTGAGGGACCTCCATACTGTTTTCCAGAGTGGCTGCACCAGTTTGCATTCCCACCAACAGTGCAAAAGGGTTCCCCTTTCTCCACATCCTCACCAACTTCTGTTGTTTCCGGAGTTGTTAATTTTAGCCATTCCGACACGTGTGAAGTGGTATCTCATTGTGGTTTTGATTTGTATTTCCCTGATGATAAGTGATGTCGAGCATCTTTTCTTGTGTCTGTTAGCCATCTGGATATCTTCTTTGCAAAAGTGTCTGTTCATGTACTCTGCCCATTTCTTCACTGGATTATTTGTATTTTGGATGTTGAGTTTGATAAGTTCTTTATAGATTTTGGATACTAACCCTTCATCTGATATGTTGTTTGAAATTATCTTCTCCTACTTTTTGCCTTTGAAAGCAAGCTCCTTTTGTTGGGGGAGTGGAATGACATGGTGGTGGAAAGTTAGTTGAGCCCCGAAGACTGATGTTGTGATTTCCCATTCCAGCTCACCGCGGTGGATGCAGATGAAGGGTCCAACGGGGAGATTACCTACGAAATCCTAGTTGGGGCTCAGGGAGACTTCACCATCAACCGAACCACGGGGCTCATCACCATCGCTCAGGGGGTGGCGCTGACAGTGGGGCGCACCTATGCGCTCACAGTCCAGGCTGCAGACAACGCGCCTCCTGCAGAGAGAAGGTAATTCGGAGTGCAGGCAGTTTGCCTTCCGAGTGCCCGGTTACTCACTGGTACATCAGGGAAGCACAGCAAGCATTCGGTTACTCTACAGACCTCTACATTAGACCAGAAAATGACAGGGACAGTATTCTCAGGGACTGCATGTTCTTATGTGGTTATGTTGTGGGGAAAGGACAATAAAGACAAGATTCAGCCACAAAATAAGGAACCGTGATTTCACAGATGTGAGGGAGGCAGGTGTCTGCTCTTGGGTAGAAGTGGGGACTGGGAAATATCAGAAGCATGTAGCAAATTTATTGCTGAAAGGCAAGGTTGATGACAGTATGAGGTCACAGACATAGCAGTGACATGAAATGTCTGGGGTTTGAAACCACCTCTCAACCTCTGAGTAACTATTCAAATATATACATGTGGACATATATATACACATATATATTCTATCTGTATATATACAAATTCTGTACATGCATATATATGCATGTATACAAGTATGTGTTCTCTATATATTCTATCTATAGGTTTATTATATAACTGATCATTTACCTGTAAAATATATCTATATGTATTCCATATATACATATACAAATATATAGATACATAGATGGTGTGAGAGAGTAAAAAGCAAAAGACTATTATAACTGCATTTATCTAGTCCCCCACCTGAGATACCTTTTTTATTAATTCCTTGCTCATTTCCGATTTCCAGTAAGCATTTAAAAATATATATAGATGGATGAATAGTAATTCATTCCTATACCTGCTGGGTTATTTCCCTGCTCACCACATATTCTGGGGTTCTTTCAATATGAATACTGAATAATTTCTTCAAAACTATTTTCACAGCTACATAATATTCTTCCATATGTATATAATACTGTGTTAGAAACCCACTATAGATGGAATTTTCAATTCCAGTTACTCTTTTACTGACAATGAAGAAATAAATGACACGGAGCCTGTGTCATCTTGAATGTGTGCTGATATATTAGTGCAGTAAATTCTCATTTACCAAACAGCATATACAATTGTAAGTTTTAGTGATAATGCCAAATGCATTCCATGGGGCTCATGATTTACAGTTCTAACTGTCAGGTCTGAGAGTGCATAAGTCTGCGGTCTCCCCAGCTATATGTCCTATCCAACGTGGATTTTTGCCAATCTTATAGATAAAAATAACATCTATTTTTTTAATCCATGTCCTCATGAGTAAGTTTGAGTATGTTTCCTATGCTTACATACAAGCCCATTCTGTTACTTTTTCTGTAAAGTCTGTGTTCATCATCGTTGTCCGTCTTTCTATTGATATGCCAACCCCAGGTTACAATTATTTGCTATCCTCTATTAATGACTTTATAAATTCATGCTGTACGTTTCAATCATTGTTGCATTTGGAATTTATCCCAGGGTACCATAGGAGGTGGCAATCAGCAATTATAGTTTTAGACTATTCTGCCATTGTCTACATGCAGTATGTTAGATAGTTCACCTTTTCCCGCCAATTTGAGATGTTGCATTTATTATATCATACACTTTCTCATTTATTTGGAGTTCACATGAAACTTTCTCTTCTATCCCATTAGTTCTTTTCATGAGCTAATGTCACAGTTTTAATTGTTAATCTTTATTTTTGTTGTTGTTGTTAATGTTTATTTCTGAGAGAAAAAGAGACAGAGCATGAGTGGGGGAGGGGCAAAGAGAGAGGGAGACACAGAATCCGAAGCAGGCTCCAGGCTCTGAGCGGTCAGCACAGAGCTCAACGTGGGGTTTGAACCCAGGAACCACGAGATCATGACCTAAGGCAAAGTCAGAGGCTTAACCCACTGAGCCACCCGGATGCCCCAACTGTTAATGTTTTAAACTGTGCTTCATAATATGGTGCTGCTAACTTATCTCAGTGATGTTTTTCCCTAAAAGTGTCCTGGTTACTCTTTCTGTTAATGTTTTGACTATATGTAAGCTTGTTACATGAAGTTTTTAAACTACATTTTTATTAGAAACACATTCAACTTATAAATTAATTAGAGTAAAAATGAGTGTTTTTGATGTCGAGTATTTCTGTCCAAGAGCTTTCTGTTTCTGTATCTGTCCTTGCTTTTGTGTCCTGTAGGAGTTTTTATTTTTTAAATATTTTCTTTATATGAACCCTGTGCCTTTCTTTGTTGGTCTGTTTCCGTATCTTTTGTTGTTATTATACATAACAATATACAGTGATGTTATATATGTGAATTTTATTAATTTTAACCCACTTTTTTAATTTAATTCTCTTATATTTTTGTAGTTTTCCAGTCAATTCTCTAGTGTTATCCAGGAATGTATTTTATAAACAGTAAAAATTGTGTGTCCTTCTTTCCATTTTTTTCCCTTTCATTTGCTAATTGTCTCAATAAAAATGCTTATCTTGTTTTTAACTCACGTGGAAACATCTCCCAGATTCCCCATTATATTAGTTTATGTTTAAAAAAATTTTTTAATTATGTGAAGAAAGTTTTTATTCCCATTTTATTGGCTTTTTAAAATAAGAAATAATATCCATCATCTATGAAGACAGTAATGACTGTTGTCTTCAGCTAATCGTATAATGATTGATCTTAATATAGTTCCTGAATAAGTCTGTTTTACATTCTTGGTACGAATCTCACTGATGTTTTAATCTTGAATTAAACTGCTGGATTATGTTTATTTTATTTAGTGAAAGGAGTCTGTGCTTCTTTTTTTGAGAAATTTTTATGAAGATTTGATGTAGTTGTTCTGATACCTCATAAAAGAAGCAAACAAAAACCACCAAGAAATGCAAGGAAGAAATAACAAGTGTGATGGCAAGTGCAAATAAGTGCTAAACATCTCTAAAACCAGCAAATAAATCCAATTTGCTTCTGTGAGAAAAAGAAGTAAAAACTAAAAACATAATTACATGGAAAAAGCACCAGCTCACTTAGTCAAAAAAGGGAGAAAGTCCAATAATGGCTTCTAAGGAAACATACAGAAACAGGAAACGAAAGGAATTGTAAGAGACAACTTTGCTTTAATATACGCAAAATTTGAAAACATGAATGAAATGGGTCATGTTTCCAGAAGATACGGTTTATTATTATGGATCCCAAAGAGGAAGAAATCAAAGAGATCCACCTCATAGAGGAAATAGAGGAAGTTTTCAAAGAGCCACGCCCAGAAACTGTGTCAGGGCCAGGCAGTTTCCCAAGAGGACTGTAACACGACCAGTAACAGGGAGTCATTCCGCTTTGGCCACCCCTCCCCAGAGCACCCCCCCATGCCCCCACACCCACTGGGCATGTCTCTTGCCTGTCACGGTGGAGATGCGGTAGGGCGCTCCCTGCTCCTCACGGATGTCTGTGCCCTGTTCCTCCTCTCCCTCTTGTCCTCCCGTTGAGTCTCATATCTCTACTCCCCCTCCTTGCTCCAGTCACCTGTAGATGACAGGCCCCTTGACATCAGTTCCTCTTCTCTCTAACTTCATCTCCCATCATCATGTACAGACGTGCAGGGAACCTCCACAGGAATTTCGTTCGCAGCTGTATAACATTCACTGCCACAGTACCTGCGTCAAAACTTCTCAGGGTCTCATGGCCAGGCTTGCAGCTGCTGTGTTCAAACACCCCGGAGCCATCCTCAGTGCCTCCTTTCTCTCAGACCCCAAGTACGATCTGAACTGTACCCTAGAAACAGGTTCAGAAACCGACAATTCCCTGCTCTCCTTATCGGCATCCCGGTCCAGGCCCGCTGTTGTGCCCCAGTGTGTCCCCAGGGGTCCAAACCTCTTCTAAACTTCTGCAGTGCACCTTGAGTCCCTCCTCTGTGAGGGGGCCCGAGTGATCCTAGCAACATGGGAAGCACACTTTCAGGCTCTCCTGGGGTCTCACATCTGACTCAAAGACAATGACAAAATCTATAAAGGCCAATGGAGCCCAGCAGTTTCCAGCTACCACCAGCTGCAGGACACTACCTAGGGTCACCTCTTCATAATAATGTCATGTCCTGCTCCCCCGGCTTCTCTTAGTCCACTCCAGCCCTCATGCCATGTCCCCTTGTCCCTGAGGCCGGCAGCTGCCTTCAGACCTTCAGCCTTGACTTTCCTCTCTCAGCCTGGATGGCTCTTCCTCCCATTTGTCCACAGATCATTTCCTTCTGACCCCTACCCCTTCTTTCTGAATCTTTTCCAACAAACTATTTACAACTGCAACAGCCTCTCCATGCTTCCACGCCCTTTATATCTACTGCACTTGTCACCATGGGACAAGCTATTGTGTGCCTTCGTTTAGGATATGACGTCTCTTGTGTGCCCAGCCTCCTCTCCACTGCAATTTTAGTTCACAAGGACAAGAATTGCTCTCATTTGGTTGTCTCTTGTGTCTGCAGAAGCCAAAACAATTCCTGGAATGCCCTAGGTTATTAAAAATATATATATATATTTTTGTTCTTTTCCAAATTCTTAAACATTTTTCTGTTTATTTTAACAATGGCATGAGAAAATGAGACCATGTAAGACAAAACTCAAATAATTTAAAGAGCCCCCAAGACGAGGAGACAGATTTGAAATTATTCTGCCTTCTTTCATAGTATACACCAATTCTATCTAATTTTGTTGCTAATAGGTTTTTAAAAATTTTAAAAAGCATTTTAAATTATGACTTTCTGTTCAGTCCAACCAACTATTTGTTACACAAGTGCCATCTATTGTGTCTTGGAAGTGCAAAAATAAACATGATACTGTCCTTTGCAGGAAAAAAAAAAATTCAGTAAAGGGTGAAAAGTAAAACTAGAAATAATTAAATTCAGTTCAGCATGGTAAATCTGCGCTTGACCCAGTTTCTCTGGTTTCTAGGGCATTGAGGAGGGCACTTGTTATAATGAGGGAGTACTTAGAAGGTCTCCCAAGCAGACTAGTTTCAGAGATTGAGTAAAGGTTGACCAGGTGAAAAAAGTATGTCACATTATTTGCACAGCCTGGAAGGTCTGAAATAGTTTAATAATTATGGGTAATTACCAGTCTAGTCAGTGTTGCCAGTGCATAGACTGTGGTTCCAGAAGGGACAGGAGAGTTAAGGGTCATTTCATGGAAAATCTAATTTGTTGTTTTCTTTTAAGAAGCTTGGACTTATTATCCAGTCTGTGGAGGGTACTCGCGGAATGACTTTAAATTAGAAGTCGAGTGAGACAAGTTGGGTTTCTGGAAAATCCCTCTGGTGTCCCTGTGGGAGATGGATTTGAGAAGAACAAAACTGGAAGCAGAGAAATGACAGAGAACTCTACCACTGTCCCAATCCAGAGGCAATGTTTTGCTAATGGCTTGAACTGGGAATGTTTGGAAAAATGGACAGATAGAATCATCATAAAAATGTTTAAAAATCTCCTAGGATTTTGTCTGAGGTGACAGGGTGGTGGTATCAAGTTGGTGTGCATGGTTTGGGTGAAGGAGATGAGCTCAGTTTGGGGTACATTTAGGTGGATTTGGCCATAGTGCATATAACCCAAAAGGAAATAGATGTATACGTCTGAATGTGAGAAAATAGTTAAGGGCTGTTCCTTGAGAAGAAACACATAGAATACTTTTGGTATATTGAATAGTTACAGAACCTGAAGTAAGAGAACAAGTTTGAGTGAATTTAAAGAATAGCTTTACTGGGGTGCTTGGTTGGCTCACTTGGTTGGGCGTCCGACTTCGGCTCAAGTCATGATCTCACGGTTTGTGAGTTGGAGCCCCGCGGCGGGCTCTGTGCTGACAGCTCAGAGCCCGGAGCCTGCTTCAGATTCTATGTCTTTCTCTCTCTCTGCCCCTCCCCTGCTCGCATTCTCTCTCTGTCTCTCTGTCTCTCTGTCTTTCTCAGAAAGACAGAAAGAAAGAGAGAAAGAAAGGAAAAGAAAGAAAGAAAGAGAAAGAGAAAGAAAGAAAAGAAAGAAAAAGAAAAAAAGAAAAGCTGTATTCATACATACTGGTTTATTCTAAAGAGGATTTAGGGTGATTGATGCTATTTAATTAGCATACAATAGATATCATGCAGTCTACTCTCTGTACATAAGCTCTGATCTTAACATCAACACTGTGACTTTTGTACTACTTGATTTATTTTTGCAGACCAGAAATCTGAAGCCGAAGGAGGATAATAGGCTTGGCTAAATGGTCCCTTGGCCACACTCCCACCCACCCCAAAACAAATTGTAGAACCTTCACCTGAACTGGGACTATTGGATTCTAAGACTTTCTCTTCCACTCTGTTCCATATCCATGACCATTTATGATGATTATCCTGGAGGAAAACAAAACTAAACTAAACTAAAATTGCTTACTGTCAATGCTAATTTTAAGAATAAAGGTACCTTTTGTTTTTATCATTTAAACTTTTATTAAAATCCCTTAATAGTCATCAATTCATTTTATGACTTTTTATTTTCCTTGAGGATAGCCCTGTACTATATAGATCTGGTCAAATCTATATATGCTTCTACATTATGAGTGATGACTTTATAATGACTTTATAATTTAATGAGTGAGACTTTATAATCCACTTCTTACTCAGCTCCCATTGGCAAGTCCTATCACTGATTTGCTTCGATAAGCTCTTGTCTGCAATAAGAGGATTTCACTTGAGTAAAATTGTATTCCACTTCAGGAACCAAAATGCCATCCTCAGAATCTGAATTCACAGATCTTTTCAGCCACACTAAACATATAGTTGACCTGGCCTCATTGTTTTCCTTAGAGACAATGGTTTGGGCATTGAAAGATCACCTTATAATGTTTGGTCAAAGATCAAGTGGAACCTACAGAGAATAAAATCTGTATACATCCTTTCTACCTGCTGGGATAATGTCATGTTCCCTGTAGGATACTGACTTTTGCTATTTTCTGCAGGAAAATTAATCCTTCAAATTGACTTGAAGGGATGAACTGAAGAGTTGTGAGGTTTTGCTTTCAGAGTTTCCTTTGAAAGGAAGATGCTATTTGAAAATTATCACCATGAATGTATGGACGGGGGATGTATTTCACAAATGGACCCACCAGCAACAGTGGTATTAAACCTATTTAAATAACAACACAAAAAAACAATGGTGATTTTCCATTTTATTCTTTTCTTGGATTGGCAATCTTAATTTGTAAATTTAAATAACAAAATAAGGCCCATTGAATTAACTATTCATGTATTTATTATTCTAGTTCAGTGAACTTGCTAAAAATTCTGAGTATAAGGAGCATTAGTCTATAATTTTTGTTCTGTTTTCTTGTAGTCTTTCATAAGCATAAAAGGACAGATAAAAACCAACGGATTTAAAAAGTAACCACATTCTGAGATAGTATTTAATTTATTGGTGTATGTAGGTCTTATACTTATTGAATTAAATTAAATTAATATTTATTTAATCTTACCATGAATAAAGTATTACTATTAGGTATTTATAAAGACAGAGAATAAAGGACAGTCCTATCCCCAAATACCTTATAATACAATTATGAAAAAGTGATCGGCACATGGCAGGGAATACTTTTTTGATTCCCAATTTTTTTTTTCCCATGGAATCCAAGGCTATCCCTAAATAACACAAGGTTAATAAAATCATTTTTTTCAATTGCTAATTTCATTTTTTAAATAGCTTAATATATTTAGCATTAATAAAAGATGATGGGAATATTTGTGTTAACAAAAATTTACTGAGTTCTCACAGTTTTTAGCCTCTTGGGAAGGCAAGACGTGTAAGACGAGGTGTCTGCCCTCAGAGTATGCATATGGAGGCAGTAAGTGTGGACATACAGTAGTGGGTAGTTACATGTGCTTAACTTTGACAGGAAGGGTAATACGATATCCAAATAGAAGGCACAATAAAAAAGACACAGAGACATGATGAAGAATGGCATGTGTGGGAACATGTGTTACTTGGCCCATGTGAGCATGTCACTAACCCGCTTACAGTCTATCAGCCAATGCCCACTGTTGTCGAGATGAACTTTAAATCAAATCAGTATAGCACAGTAGTCCCTGCATGATCTGGGCTCTCTCTACCTCTCAGGTCTTAATGCCTACCATTTCCCTATTTATACCCTTCTTTTTACTAGCACAAAACTTACACTTTTCTATTTTATTGCCCTGTGAATATGCACAGTGAATATGCATTTTCCCCTGTCTGGAATGTTCTGTGGTCTTTAAACCTAAGTACATCTTGTGTCTTCAAACTCTGTCTCTGTAACTTCCCCTGAGAAGTGTCTCTGACTTATGCTGTTGGTTTTACATCTGAAACCTTTGCTCCTATAGATTCCCATATGCGCCTTCCAAACTAGTAAAACGGAACCTGCACACATTGATCTGTAAATACAGCTTCTCCAGCACAATGTTGGTGGGAGACAGAGGAAAAAGGAAGGCAATTTCTGTTTTAAGTCTACTAGGGAAAGCAATATACACACCTTCACCTTAGAAGCAAGGTGGAAATGTAGAGTTACAAACACCCTTTAGCAGACGGTGACACATTCATTTGAAAATTACAATACAGATTCTACAGTCCACACTCCAGCAACATCATCTCATTACGACTGAGTACTAGTGCCCCATCAAAACAAACTGACTTTTTCCCCTTTTTAAATATTTCTGAAAAGTTAAAGCCCCTTAAATCTATCTTCCCAACCTCTTCTTCATTCGTATTCTATTTTGGTCTTACCAAAAAAATTCTAAGAAGTTTCATCCATAGTATAGTTAAAATTAATTGTGATGTCATATCCTAAGCCCAAGATTTGAAACAATCTATGATTTCTTGTAAGATAACATCCTTCATTACAAATTTCTTCAACCGAGAATGTCTTATACTCACACACAGAAACACCCACATTAGATAAGTAAACTATCTCCAATTTACTGCCCAAATTTGTTCTTGTAGGATGTGGGGGCAAAGGGCAAACAGATTTGGAATTTAGAAGCCTTGCCTTATAGTTTATGTGCGGTTCCTAATTAACTTTTTAACCTTGATTCAGTCACTTAATCTTTCTGATTTTCTAATCCTCTTTTGTAAAACGAGAAGAGTTAAATTAGATGGTTACTAGGGTCTTTTAAAATCGTTAAGATCACCTGTGAAAATACATCAGCTCCTGTGTTCTACTTTGACCTTCATTACCAAATGAGAAAGAGAAAGCTTTATGATTTTCATTTTTTTAGGAATAGGGATTCATCTTCATCATACCGGTTGTATTACGAAAGTGAAATTTGTATTATATAACTGTTTGATATTATGCATTTAAGACTAGCTATAAAACGTTAATATAAAATGTTCACATAAAACATTATTATTTATCTAGTGACTATCCTGTTTTATTGTATGCTCAACTGATGCTGTTGAATAACTACTATTTATTGCAACGTTAGTGGTATCATTTTATTGGGAGCACTGTTGGTGTTTCGTGTTAGGAAAGCTAACTCCGACACAATGCTGACATCAGGGATAAAAAGGAGACAGCACAGTAGAAGGCAGTAACCCTCAGGAAGGCTGCTGCTTGTTTACATGGGTTGTAGGAAGTGCCAGGAAGTTTAAGATGAAAAACGCTAGACTTTGAAACATGATCTTTCTCGAATAATTCCAAGAACCAAGTGCAGGGGTAGGGGGCAGAAACGTATGTAATTAGCAATTTCAGCATTTGATTTATTGTGGAAAGGAACAGAGGAACCTAAGGAGTGAGGCTGGAGGAAGGAGAAGCTTGTGTTGAATCAGGCTGTGCTCCATGGTTGCTCTGCCTTGGGGTACAGCGCTTTGTGATTGTTTGTTTTGCATTTCAAAGTTGTCTTCTCTGTAGCAGACACACCAGCCTCATTGGGTGTAGAGGTCCTGAGTGTGGTACTGTGGATATAAACAGTTTAGCCCTGCAATGGGAAGGCAGTCGAGGGGGAAGAATAAGAAAACACACCAAGTATAATCAGCTTAGTGTAAATCATACTTTCTTCACTGGAAAGAGCCTCACATTCTGGGAGACTTCATAAAGTATTCCACACCAGTAAGCTGAAGCTGCAAAAAATGTCAAAAGCAGGAAAGGCCTAACTTCTTGAAAGAAAACTTTGAATTTGGAGTACAAGTGTGTTCTAGGTCAAAAAAAGTGTTGATCAGTGAGGGACTCTCTTACCTCCAGCGTTACTGAGGTGAGCCTCAGGTCAGTTTATAGAGGAGCCCTCAGGCTACAAGAGCTTCCGGGGCAGTGGTCTTCAAAATCAAGTGTGTGTGTGAGAATATTGTATATCCATAGAAAATGTAGACTCTTCAAAATCAGAAGATTCTAATCCAGTAAGTCCAAACCCTGACACCATCGCAACCCACTTTTGGGAGGCAACCCTGGTATCATGCCCATAGGTATTTAGCCTAAAAAGGTGAAAAAGATGCAATTAAAATGTCTGATATATTAAGGCGCCTGGGTGGCTCAGTCGGTTAGGCATCCAATTCTTGATTTTGGCTCAAGTCATGATCTCCCAGTTCATGAGATTGAGCCCCGCGTCAGACTCTGCACTGGCAGCGTGAGCCTGCTTGGGATTTATATTCTCTCTCTGTCTCTGTCTCTGTCTCTGTCTCTGTCTCTCTCTCTCTCTCTCCACTTGCCCTGCTCTGTCTCATTCTCTCTCTCTCAAAATAAATAAACTTAAAAAAAAACAAACATAAAATATCTGAAATATTCAAAGAGAATTCAATAAGGTATATGCAAATTTATTTACTCCATTCCATAGAAAAAGACTCCTTATTTTGAACAGTTATCAGTAATAATGGATAAATATGCTTTCAAATGTGCATACATATACATATATATACATAACATACATACACATGCACACACACTCACAAATATATAACCTTGTTTACCTCTTATGCTAACCTTACATGTTATCGTCATTCTCATTTTTTAGATGAAAGTGGTAAAACAGATGTAATTTGCCTAACATCCCACAGCAGTAGCTTCCAAATTCTGACTCAGGAATGTGTGTTATAAATCCCGTGCTCAATGTCACTCAGCCAGCGTTATTGCCAATATGGTACAGGGCGTATGTTATAAGACTTCTTATGTGTAGACAATGTGCTGGCCAGAAAAAGGAACAGATATTTTTTTTAGTTTATTTATTTATTTTGAGAGAGAGCCAGGGGGGTTGGGGGACAGACAAAGAGGGAGAGAGAAAATCCCAAGCAGGCTTTGCGCTATTAGCCAGAGATCATGACCTGAGCTAAAGTCAACAGCCAATCCCTCAACCGATTTTGAGGCACCTCAAGGAACAGATTTATAAATGTTGAAATAACTTGATGAATAACAGACACTAAGAGAAGCCAGGATGGCGAGGGGAGCATCAGGCAGAGTCTGTGTCTCGTGGCCTCTGTGGGAGCCAGTTCACCACCTGGAGGTACTAGGTCTGCTTCAAAATGGTGGTTCCTTTGTTCCTACAGTATGGGAAGCGGGGCTCCGCAGTGCACGTTAAATTTGGTAACTTCTGGATATTTTTCTTCCTACCGTGTTTTCTTTTCAATCTAGCCATGAGATTAATACCTATAAATATATAAGTAACGTTTCATTAACCATTTTAACCTACTGTAAACATCTTAGTCTTGAAGTCCAGTTGAAAAGAAAAATCAATTAGAATTTTCTTGAAAAGAAAATCAATTAGAATTTGATTAATTTTATTGACAAATTTTTAACAATAAAGCGATAAACCCAGAGGCAAGAATGAATACAGATACTCTGATTATAAATTTTAAAAATACTAATTATAAAAGAGATTTTAACTTAAAATGAGATTATTTCAGAACAATATTTTGATAAATGTTAAGTGTGATTTTTTTTTAATTCACTGCAGCTTTTTAGAGGTGTTTAATATTCTGTAGGTATCTCATCTGTGGAGAGCATGTTCAGAAGCAATTTGGACATAGGCATATTATAAGATGATTAGCTGAAACAAGTTTTCAATGCCTATGATCTACAGTTCTCTGCAAAGCTTTTCAAAAGGTAGACTGGGGCGCCTGAATGGCTCAGTCGGTTAAGCGTCCGACTTTGGCTCAGGTCATGATCTCGCGGTCCGTGAGTTCGAGCCCTGCATCAGGCTCTGTGCTGACAGCTCAGAGCCTAGAGCCTGTTTCCGATTCTGTCTCTCCCTCTCTCTCTCTCTGACCCTCTCCCGTTCATACTCTGTCTCTGTCTCAAAAATAAATAAACGTTAAAAAAAATTTTTTTTAAAAGGTAAACTAAAAATAGTCTAAAAATAGGTAGACTAAAAATAGTCTAAAAATAGACTAAAAATAGGTACAATAATCTCTGAAAACCGTTTTGGTGACGATGTGTTCTAATTGAAACAACTAATATAATGAACTTTGGACTGCTTTAAGAAAATTCTAGTGCCCATATAGCAATGACAACAAATGTGTTTTTAGTAAAAAGTGGTGATTTTGTTAAAATAAGTTTAAAGCGCACAGTGTAGGTAGTGGCTGTATGTTCCTCATGGCAGAAGGCTAACTTCGTGGTCAGACGTCAGTGGTGACATATTATTCCAGATGGACCACTGACTCTCTCACTAACATAATTTTAGCCAGTGTCACTTCGGTATAAACTTGGAATATCTGGCTCCTTTGGCTTTTGTTGCACAAAGAAATTGCAGAGTTTAGACATGTCAAAAAAGTTGATTATGGCAGCACTAATATTTTTGTCTTTACAGTAATAGAATATCCTCTTGTCCTTCAGAAAAAATTCCTATCAATGTTAGGCTTCAATTAAACCTAATTTCTAGCCATTCAGAATGTAGTCTTCAAAGAAGACCCAAACCCACCTTTAGTTTTGTCTGCGGCTGTTTGGCAGAACGATTACTTTATGAGCCTGACTCTTGACGTGCATTTGCATGAAGCCACTGATGTCAGCAAGAAAACTAATAAAACACACCGCATATTTTGTTTTGTGTATTGTTTTAATCAATACTCCCTCTGCTGGTTTAATAGGAAGAGAGCCCCAAGGACAGCTCATTTTACCAGATATTTATAGAATGCTTTTTGCTATTAGAAAGACATTAAAAAGTAAAGTCAGGAGTCGAGGCTCCTGTGAATTTATTAGCTTTATTTGTATAGCTATTCCTTTTTAATTCACACTGTTAATCTACGTAGGAAAAATCGGTACCCCGGGGCATTTCTTTTTTCCAAGATAATTTCACAGAAACATGATGTGGTGGTGGTAGCTTTGATTTTTCCATCCTTCCGTTCTGAATTATTTTGTCATTTTCTCTAGAAATTCAAAGCGTCCTCTCCTGTAAGCCCAACAACGGAACGCCGAGTGCAGTCTGTCGTTCAAGGTGATGTAGACTTGTACCCATCTCGCTGTGTTCTCGTTCTCTGCAGGCACTCCATCTGCACCGTGTACATTGAAGTGCTTCCTCCAAATAATCAGAGCCCTCCCCGCTTCCCACAGTTGATGTACAGCCTTGAAATCAGTGAAGCCATGAGGATTGGTGCTGTTTTATTAAATCTCCAGGTATGTTTCTTAGTAGATGCGTCAAGTTCTATGGGGACAATCTCGAAGGCTAGTAGGTCCGTATTTGGGCGTGGAGGGAAATTCACATGGCTGCCGCCAACACTCTAGTGAAGGAAAATTCCATCTGGAAAAGAGCGTAGAGGTCATACGGACGGAGGGTTTCCTCAGCTAATCTATTCTATTGATTGCCACCGCTGAAGGACTAACACGAGCTGGCACGGATTAGCGGAAATCGTTACAAGAAAGAATGAAGGGATTGAAAACATGCACTTGAACATTTTGTACTTTGCACGCAAAGAGTCTGCAGCCGACTATTATTTTCTGTCTCGGAGTCCTGTACCCCAGCAGGATTTATTTTTGCTGCAGTGCTGTATGGAGAAAATAGCTTTGGGTTCGCTGGCAGACGGTAGGCACTCTAATTCCAAGGCAGACAACTTCGCTCCGTGGCCAGGGGCAAACCTTGTGATTTCTGGGCCTCGTTTGTTCATTTAGATGAAGGGAGGAGGTTTAGCTGATATTCCCATTTGCAGCTCCAGATTCATGGGCGTGTGAGTTACTTGCAGGATTACTGCTTGCTTTTCACTATTTATACATTCCTGACTGAAGCACATTTGGCCGGGAAAGGCTGCCTCTTCAACTTAACCTGCAGCTGCAATTCGGGCCGCCTGTGGTGTTGCTAATGGCCACTTGCTGCACAAATCCTAGCGTGACACCTCACTTCACCTGTGGATGTCTGCAGCACAGGGAACGTACCTTCTCCTGGGGTAACATGGGAATGGCCGACATGGCTGACCAGAGAGTTCAGGAAGCTGGCTTGACAGTTAGGAGAGAGTTACCGGGATGCTGGAGGGAAATCCCAGCATCTATCTGTACCACCAAATGAGGTGATATCTCCAGTATTTATTCTGTCACTTTTCCCCAGGTAACTAGAGAGAATTTGCTTTTGTCGTTCATTTACTATTAAAACATGTGGGGAATAAAATTATGTGACGGTAGACATATTAGCAACAAGGACATTTGGAGTATTTTAAGGGAATAAAGGAAAGAAGGGAACCACATAGTCTCTTTAGGAGGGAGAAAACAGCCAGTTAAATCATGAAAATGAAAAAAATAGGAAAACTAAATATGAAGACAAGTGTATTTAATGGAATGATGAAAATCTTTTCTAGATAGATAGATGGACAGATGGACATTTATTTGTGTAAACAAGAAGAAAAAATAAATAAATCCTAGATTTGTCAGATTCAGGCTAAGAAATTTTACATGTTTTACATTTAAATAATCCTTCAGAATGTGCCTTTGTATGATTTAACTTTCTATGAGGTAACATAATCTTACTTATGAGATGGTCTAGGTCTCATTTCAAACAAATCCCAGAAAGGTCCGGGAACAGTATTATAGAAGAATAACTCTACCTGTGAGTGAAAAATGAAAAGGAGTTGGTCTTTTTTATATCTCAAGTTTCTCTACTGCAAAAGCTGAGAAAATGCTTGAAATGACATTTCTATTCACCCTTTCTGCTTCTGGTAGGAGCAAAAAAAAAAAGGGTGCCAATTGCAGTGCTGTCGCTGGGGGAAGGAACGCGGGTGTCCTCATCATGGCATTTTTCATAAGCCACCAGCCATTCACTTTTGCTCATGATCAACTGAGATTGAATTTAAACTGGGGACCTAAAAGCTGAAAAGCTTCCGCCAAATTACTCTTCCAGAGACTTCTAATAACAACGCACCAGAAGTACCTCCGGCTCTGTCCTCATCTTTTTACCACGCGGCACTGCCCACTGCCGCTGACTCACTGCTCAATTTAGAAAGACAGATTTGTGGAGAAATATATTTTTGAAGGTAACAGCAGCCTGGCTTCCGAATAATCTGTTCTGGCTGAGATCAAAGTGGTTTCTTCTGAGGAAACAATCCTTGTTTCTCCCCTTCCCCTTCCCCTTTCCCTTTTAAGTATTTCCTTTTATCTGTCTAAAAGCTGCTGGGGAGGCTGTGATTTTCCTTGGGTTATGAAGGCTGTCCTGACTGGCTGCCGCATCGAGGGTGTTCAGTGGAGAAAGCGACCCAGAACTCTGCTTTCCCAAATTCCTGTGCCGAGGACGGTCAGCATTAGCTGGCATTTTTTTTTTCTCCCAGAGTTGGTCAGATCTTTCACCAAAGCATGATTGTGCATCGCCCTGACTTGCCAGTGAGTCCTCTTAGAATTCCTAGATTATGCCCTGGGATCATGGGACCATGGGAGCCCCCCGTGCACAGCTGTCCCCACTCTGTTCCATCACGTCCGTCACTAGCCTGAAATCAGCCATGGTGGGTGCATTTATGCCACAGAAATTACGGGTGCTGCAAATCAGTACCTCTCACTGCATCCACGGCTGGTTGTTAATCCTTCCCAGCACACCACTGGATGTGGAGCTTAAATCAGGAGGATGAAGTAACTTCGTCAGCCTTCTGCATCTTTGTCCCTCTGAGATGTTGACATCCGCTCACACCATCACCATCACCCTTATGCTCGTATAACGATACTCATAGGTAACACGTATGCGGCACTTAATGAGATACGACTGAAGTTCTTCACTTACCGGTCTTTACGGAAAGCTAGGTTATATTCCACACACTCTCAGACTCAAAATTTCAACGATTTGCTACTAAGAAGGGTTATTTCTCCCACTGTGCGTCCACCACGGGTCCATTCCTGCTCCATTCTCCACCATTTTCTCCCGACTTTGCAATGAAGGGGCTGCCTCTATCTAGGGCAGTGGTATTCTTCTGACAGAGTGAAAGGACAGACACAATAAACCACAATTTGGATCCTAATGCTTCTCCCAGAAGTGACGCCTGACCCTTCAGCCTGCGGCTCATCCATCACACTCAGGCACAGGCTTCTCCTGGGCCCCTCACCCCAGGGATGCATCATCCCCCGATGGGAGGCATGAGAGAACCACCTGGCTACTCTGATGTTGAGAGCTATGAGGTCTGGTTCATCGCTTGCCTTCCAAGTTATCGCAGGCAACCATTTTGCTAAATGCGTTATCTCTGCCGACCATGGTTTCCCATCCTGATAGCCCCCAGTAACAGTTTTCTCACCAGCTTCCCATCTCTTGGAACCATACTATCTGTTTTCTGGGTGCACACTCCACTTTTAAGTATCAGGCTGGGATCAGTTAGGATAACTAGGATTCTGTTGCCAGGCTCCATGTTCAGTGCCATCAGAAGTTGACATAGACTGTGCTGTATTCAGTCTTTGCTCCACAACCCAGCTGATGAAGTGGCCTCTGTCTAGAACAATAGATCTCTTGAGGTCAGTGTTTGCTGGGGAAACAACAACGAAATAAAACCCAGTTCTTTGTTGTTACCTACACGTGCTGCACATGATACCTACCATATTTATTTTCCCCATTGGCCAAAGCAATTCACACAGTTCCTCCTGAGTTAAGAGGTCCAGAAAGTATAATCTTCATGTAGCAGATGGCCTCAAGGGTTGCATGGCAAACATTGAGGTCAGTGGAGCTGAGATGTCTTACCTCCCCTAAGAAAGGGACTGCCAATACTCCCAAAATATTTACTTTGAACATTAAAATGTATAAATTGATTAACTTTCATATAAATAAAATAACAATGTTAACACACATTTGTTTCCCCATTTGATTCTTAAAAAAGCCCAAAGCAATTGGAGCTATTATCATTGTCATTTTATAAATGGGGAAACTGAGTCACAAAAATAAAAAAGATGATTTTTTTTCCATGCGCATCATGCTTAAAAGTTGTACACAAAGGACAAAACCTACACAGTCTGGTTAAACACACGTGTTTACCCATACTGCTCCTGTGCCTGTACTGCTTCCTTATACTTGAAGTATCTGCAAACCCTCCGTTTTCTGTTCTTTCTCCTGCTCACGTGCTGGGAGGCAAGGTACTGCTTCCTCGCTGAGGCCACTTTCTAGCTTGGCTGGTAACCACTGTTCCACATTCAAAAGTCTCCTCCACCTGTTAAACACCTTCCCCCACCCCTGACTGCAGAACCCTGCCTGTTCCACTTCTAGACCAAGGGAAAAATACATATTTCCTTTACACACAGCTTATTGATAAACATGCTTTTTAGAAATAGCTGACTAGTTCATATGTCACGTAGTCCATTCTTACAGATCGAAGGTTCAAAGTTAGTTGTCAGAACACCAAATCCTGCATCACGTCCATTGTTTCTAATAACAAAGACATCAATAAAAAAAAAATCACTTGGTTCGGTAGAATTAGATAAAGCAGAGTGTTTACCAAGTTCTCATCTTTCAAATTTTTGCCTCTATTATAATATTTCTCAGTTATTTATTTGATTTTATTTCTAATTTTCCATGTATGCATTGGGATACATTGTTGAAAGTCAACTACTTTAACCTGCTGAAAAACAGTTCTGTGTCCTCAGCTTTAAGTATAATGCATCATTGCATTCGGTTGTTACCCTGGCCTAGTGCGTAGGCAGATTTTGTCTTTATGATCTGGCAAATGAGGAAGTGGAAACTCAGAAATAGCAGGGTTTGGGAGCCAGAGTAGTTTTGGGGGTTTGTTTTTATCTTCCCCCCTTTGGCTCCTAAATGAGGACCCTGTCTACTACTATATCTACTAAAATAATATAGGATATTATTTTAGTTTAGGCTGTAGAAAAACTATTAAATTTCATTTTTCCTATTTTGGGGGGAGTGTTGTTTTTTTTTTTTTATATTACATTAGTTTTGTGATTTCCAAAGGTTAATTTTATGATGCTTATGAGGGCAAAATATTTGAAAGGTTTAGGGCAAGGCAACGATTTATTACGTGGCCTCACAAAGAAGCAGTTAAGGGAAATGTTAACAATTTCCACTCTGACATAGAGATTATAGATAGAATAAGATTCTAACCTGGATACAGCATGGTTACGTAAAAAATTAGCAAAATTCCCAGATCCTACCTCAAAGAATTCCTTGTTCTTAGTAGAGTCCTCTCCAAGATGCCAAGTAAGAGAGATCCTGTATGGTTTTGGAGACCTTTACCATAGAAATAGGTGAGAATGGATGTTTTTGGTGCTCCAGTGTTTGATTTGTCCAGTGTCTCCCCGAGCCCAAGACTGAGAGGAGAAAATCCAAGAGGAAGTAGGGGAGATTGGCATCCAGTTCTTTAACTGAATGGCTGCTGGGACTTGTGTCCGTGCAAGTACACAAGGGGGAAGATACTAGAAAGAGATGTCATGGTGGAGCGGGCAGTTGGCAGGAAGGCCTGGACTGCTCCCCTGAAGACTTTGCCCATGCTGTTGGTAAGATGGATCCTGCCCGTTACCATAGACCTCAGAGTTGAGGCTGGTGAGTGTAGACAAAAATGAAGGGAACCACAGCTTGTAGAGAAGAGAGACATGCACGCACCCGGACGTACAAGAGGCCACCGACTGAGCATTAGGCACAGGATTCAGCAGACGTCACAAGGCACCATCAATCCTGAGGACGCCACTTGGGATCGAGCCCTATCAGAGGGAGTCTCCTGGTGCCAGTCTCTCCCGCGCTAATTCTCAGGTGACCTCAGCACAATCCCTTTAAGAAATGTGTTTTCCCCTCCGTGTCCTCTCTATACCAGCATTAGAAGGGAGCAAGATGGATATGAGCGAGAAAATCACACACACACACACACACACACACACACACACACACACACCACATCCCTAGAAACGAAATTGGTTTTAAAATAAAAAGAAGGTGTCATATTAGTAAGAGAGAGTTTTACTAAGTGACAGTTGTAGACTTTTCAGCTGAGACACAGTGGAAGAAGCCCACTGGACAGGAGAGAGGTGGAAGCGATAACACAGCAGCTCCATAGCAGCCTGGAAGAATTGAAGCCATTTACCTACTCTCCAGGAGATTCCTTATACAAAGGAGGCATAAGATAATGCAGAGTTGAACTCTTGTACTTAAAGCGGAAACACCCAGGAAGGAAAAATTTCGGAGAGTGCGTGGAGGTGTTTGGCTCTGGCCCTGCCTCACTTCCGAATACCTACGCTTGCCTGCATTGCGTATTGAGCCAAATGAAAATGAGCATTATTCTCAGGGCTCTGACTCTGTTTCTAACATGGGTCATTCACGATGGGGCACTTAGTTTCTTTCGCACTTCTACAAATAGTCAAAATATCCAGTCATCAGCTGTAAGTTCGTGCCTGACTGCAAAGAACAAATCTTAGTTATAAACAAGTTTTGAATCAAATGATCCATTCACTTATTGCTGATGAGGTCATCCCAAAGGAAAGTTCAAGTACATTTTGCAAATGTTAAGAAACATGTAAATGGGAATGGAAAAAAAGTATACTCCTCCTTGCACATGATACATTCCTTGAGAAATGAAGAATTGGGGCTGGGGGAAAGTAAGTGCTGGCAAATGTCCCTTGTCTTTGCCCATGCTATCTATTTTTGCTGGCACACCTCTATTTTATTGACATGTGGACTTATTTCTGAAAATGAGTGGTAGTGGAAACAATAATTTGCAGTGTTGATTTTTTTTTTAACACATGAAGAATGGGTATAGTAGGGCATAGGTTAAGAAACTACAGCCTGTGGGCAAAGCGACCTGTTTGTATGGCCGTAAACTGAGAATGGGTCTTAGGTTTTCAAAGGTTTGTTTATATAATATAAACAACAACAACAAAAAACAAAGAACAACCCTCCAATGTACAATGGTGCCCACCATTATACTTAAATAAAGTTTAAAGGCACTGCTAAAAGAGATAAGGCATAATCTCCTTATCTGTAAAGATAAGATAATACGTATCTTTATAGACCTAAGACCTAGGGCTATAAAGTTGAATAAGTGTATTGAATTTAATTATTTAATCTGCATCAGAATATCTGAGATGGGTCTCACATTAGTTAGCTAGAAATAGAAGCAACATCAGTTGTCAGGATAACTTGTGTGTATATAAATACTTAGGTCAATATATATTAGTTAAATAAAATAATGGAGACTAACTTATCCATTGGTGCATAATAGAAAGCATAATTTTAAAAGCTTGGCAAACGAGAGAGATTATTGTCTTTGGGTTAGGGAAGCTGAGGTTAAGTGAGATAGCATATAAATGGCTTAGCTCAGTGCCAGAAATAAAAAGAGAAAGTGCTTAGCTCATGGTAGTTATTTTTTTTTCCTATTCATTACCATTCTTGCTTTTCTGTTAACCCGTGCTATGATATGGGGTTTTAAAGTGTGCAAGAAGGCGCCAGGCATTTGGAAGAATGAGTAGGAATAGTGGAGTGTCAAGGAACACGGGACAATGGATACATTGCCAAGAATGAATTCACCTGCTTTATGGCTTTACTGGTTCTTACATGATCACTTTCAAGTTAGAGAACAAAGTGACACTTTGGAAGCCCAAGAGATAGGTGGTTAAGAGATCAGTATTAATAAAAATATCATCGGGGTTCCTAGGTGGCTCAGTCGGTTGAGCGTCCGACTTCGGCTTAGGGCATGATCTCACGGTTTGTGGGTTCGAGCCCCACATCAGGGTCTGTGCTGAAGGCTCGGAGTCTGGAGCCTGCTTCGGATTCTGTGTCTCCCTCTCTCTGCCCCTCCCTGGTTCTCTCTCTCTCTCTCTCTCTCTCTCTCTCTCTCTCTCAAAAACATTAAGAAAATATTTTTAATTAAAAAAATAAAAATATCATCATATCTGATTTTAATTGCTGCTATTAACCAGGAACCACGCTCAGCATTTGGAAGCTTCCCTGGCTTTTATACATTTAGCTAAGTGCAGTAGAGCCCTGCTGTGGAATGGGGCTTCCAAGTCCAGCCACACAGCCTGCGAGTCAGTGCACTAACTGTGCTCCTCTCTGCCTTTCCTGGGGCCTGAAGTTCACTCCGTGCCCTCTGCTTTGCTGGATCTTGCAATCACTTCGATAGCAGTGTACATCTGCCCACAAAGCTAATGCTTCTTTTCTTTTTGAGAGCTGCTTGATCACAGTTGATTTTATTTTCTTGTGGTTGCTTCTTGCCTCGTTACAAGACTGAAGAAAACTATTGCACAGAGAATGACGACCGATACTGGGAAAACTTCAGGTAGCCTCTGCTTTAAACTTGCATCTTGAGCTGACTGGCTCCTGCGGTTTGAGCCCCCTTTCCTTTTCCTGGCTCCTCTTGCCAGAAGCTGCAATGGGACAGCGGACAGCTCAGACGCAAATCGCAGGAGGAAACCGGAAGCAGTGAGAAGCAGCCCAAGAAGTCAGACTTGGCACGTCTGGTTACCTGAGGAAAAACATACATTTTTCTAAGGAAACTGCCTAGGGAATGAGTGTAAGGAGGTCTGGGTCAGCCTGCTGCACGCAGCTCCTTTTCATCGTCATCCATTCTTCTCCTTTTTAATAGTTCCAAAAAGTTGTAGAATTTAAAGTGTGTGAGTCAAGGAATTATTAATTTTAGTCCTGAAGAAAAATGCCTACTGTCTTGATTTGATACAGAATTGATCCATTTCCAGAACAGTTTGAAATAAATGCGGGCCATTGTATAGCATGCCCTCTGCACTAACAGGTCCTGTCGGAGGTGCTAATTCGTTTCTCTGACATCTTTCAAATGTTCGAGAAGGTTTGGGGGTTCTTTCCTCTCCTTTTCTGATGAATATTTCTTGTATAATGGGATAGTTTTTTTTCCCCTGAAGATGATAACAGTTTATGATTCATGGATGTTTCGCCGCTGGTGCCGGTACAGCGTGTGTGAATCATAAACTCCGTGCCGCAGAATCTGTGATGTCATTTATATTATGGGGATCACTTTGGATATGTCACTTGCTCTTCTGTCATCAAAGAAGCTATTCTTTCTGCAATCCGTTTCTTGAATGTGTTACTGCAAAGATTAACACCGCAGATTATATGAGAAGATGGCTGGTTTTCCTTCAGCTTCATAATGTATGACTTGTCTATTCAGTAGGTTTCTCTGAGTTTGATAAGTGTGAGAAATGAAAGTCTCATTTGTGTTCTTTATTTTCATTTCAAGTAGGGGGAGATACATTTTCTCGTCTTTCCTTCCGCTAGATTTCAGATGGCTCTTTCATCATCAGTGGTATCTGAAATGAATAATCTCACTGTGGGCGCCTGCAGAGAAGTGGAAACACATTGAACACGGGTACTGGCCATCTGCTTCCAAAGTATAATTTATACTTTGTGTTAAGAATAGATAGATAGATGGATGAATAGACAGATACATGTTAGAGTAGAGAGATGTCTCACAATGCCAAGCATCTCCTTTTTGCAAAAATGATATCTTATCTGTAGTGCTCATTTTTCTCCTTTAAAGCAGATGTTCTGATATGTCTAAGTTTCCAAGGGAAAAAAAAAAGTTCAATCCCCTTGACAGTATGGGATGTACATTATGTGAAATGATTTTTCATCTACAAGCATATAAATTTGTCAAAAATGAGAAAACACATTTTTAACTGTGTTCTTTATTCATATATGTGTGTTCCTCTTCCCAAACAGTTATTTGGCCTCTGTAAATCTTCCATAGACAGCAATATGCTCACAGGCATAAAGCCAGACAAGTGTCGCGAGGGTGGGGAAAGGAGAAATCTAGGTCTGAGGCATTTAAAACAGCTAGCTCCTAAATTATTTTTTTTCATGACCTTCTTCCTCAAGAAGGAAATAAAAAATGATCCAAACAAAATGTGAGCTGTTGCCCCAGAAGAGTCGTAAGCTATCCATGTTACCTCATAGCTTGCATATCTCTTATGTACATACACACGCACTGTCACATTGAAGTGTATATTTAAGTGGAGCTAGACTTTACTTCTGCTCAGACTTACGCTCTCACAAGTAGTAGGACGTATAGGAAATGGATGAAAATTATTTTCTTTCTCTTTCAAAGAAGACAGCCCATTTAGGAAACTTGATGTGGTAGGAGAGATAAAGCCACATTCTCAAATGCTCTTAAAAATAATTACGGGCCTAAAAATAAGTTTAATAAGGTAAAATGGTGTTTTCTGATATCACCGAGCGTGAAACGGAAGTGCTGTGGCCCACTGTGCAGAGGGACGCAGATCAGGATTTGCGGTGCAGACGCAACGCAGAGGCAGCGATGCTCTGGCAGGAGAAGAGATTTATCGTGGCCCCCCTCCTGCCCCATGTTTTCATCAAACCCTTGGAAGAAGACTTTTACAGCCTCTGGTCACCACTCTACCCTTATCTCTGCACCTGTATTCATGTATTTTGTTTTGACTTCTGAGATGAAACATTAGCACTCCTTGTGTCTATGTAAACTGTTCACCCGCATACTTGATCAGTCCTTCTGAAAGCCTCTGTAATGAAGGATGCATCTAAGTGAATTACTAGAAAAATGAAATACAAGACAAAAAATACAAGCCCATTTTTTTTTTACTATTGGATTTGACAGATAAAAAAAATAACTGTCAAATCATGTTTTTTTTCCCTAAACTACTCTAAGTTCTACTCCAGAGGAATTACTCTAAATTTCTTACATCATGATCCATAGTAACCACAATGCAGAATTGGCACTGTGACCTTGGACCACACTTTGAATGGCACTCAGGGACTGGCTATGTAGTTTGCAAGGCCCAGTGCAAAATGAAAATGCAGCCCCTATTAAGTGTGAGTGCTGTGCACCGACCCAGAAGCTCTTTCCTAGACTCTGCCCACTCTGGCCTACTCATCAAGGACGTTGCTCCAGAATCACCCTTTTACCTCCCTGCAGCAGGAACAGTTCTGGCCCCATCTGGTAGTTTCCATGGACATGAAAGTCTATGGTGGTGCCTCCCAATTAGAGACAAGCAGACAACACGAAACGCCCTTGATCTCATAACCCGCTCTAGCTATTTATCTATTTCTGTGCTTTCCTTCGTTGTGGAAACTACTCAAATCCAATATCCATGCTGGCTTGAAGAAGGCCTCGGTCATTGTCTCTGCTGTTCTGTCTTGACCGCATTACAGACAGGATTTCAAACACACCAATCACTTATCCGGCTCTTTTTGTCCTAGTGCTTATTGCCAAATCCATTTCCCATCTTACTGCCCATCAGCAAGGTGGGGTAGAGCCGATAATCCCCTCCTTAATTAGAAACTTACTCCAGCACACTGGCGTTCCGGGGTTTTCCCCATCCTCCCCAGCCGCTCTCAACTCAGTCTGCTCTGACGTTCCTCTTCATTGCCCTGACTCTTAAAAGTTGGAATGCCCCAGTGCTCAGGCTCCTCTCCTCTCCTTACACTCGGTCCTGACATCAGTTCACCTGGTCTCATGGATTGAGCTTGTGACATGCTCATACCTGCAGTTCCTGTCTCCACCCGTGCCAGACTGTAGGGTCAGTATATTTTTGGATATGGAATAGGCGTCCCTCTTTGGTGGAGTTTCCAGAGAAACAGACTTTGAGATGAAGAGTCAGCTGCAGATGTTCACCAAGGGATGTTTTTGAAATCAACTCCTGTGGAAAGAAGAGGAACGTAAGCAGCATTAAGTTGAAGGTGAAGTGGAACTTCAGCTGACCCCACAGAAAGCTCTCGAGCTGAAAGAGCCCATTAGAGTTAGGAGGTTGGCGGGGTGGGGTAGCCCCTCGACACACCTGTATGCGTGATTTGGGTGCAGGCTGCCTCAGAGCCCAGCTCGGCCATGGCAAGGTGGCTCTCGTCAGATGCTCTCAAAGAGGACCGGCAGTGCAGGCTCTCAGCAGGCAACATTTCCAACACATCGGGAAATAATTTCTTTATATGCTTGAAGGGGAATTTGGGAGGTATATTATAGTGTTATCACATGAACGTGATAAAAAGCATCTTATCCCGCAAGATCATGACCGGAGCCGAAGTCAGATGCTCAACTGACTGAGCCACCCAGGCGCCCCATCCTTCTGATAAAAGATCTTTCAACAAAGGTTTCTGAGTATAGTATGAAAGTGATGATTTTCATTTACTTCATGCCAGAGGTCTATTGTAGGATTCAAAGAAAAGTTTACAATTTTTAAATCTGCTCCATGAAAAGCTTTTGGTGTTTTGGTGCTTGTTTGTTTTTCTTTTTAATTGACCAGAGTTAAACCATTCTGCTCTTCCTAAAAGTTAGATTTTTTAAAAAAAACAGATTAATTTGAGATCTGTGTTTGAATGTGGAATAACATTTGGCTGAGCAAGTCTTTGATAGCTGCCGGTATTTTAATAGCAGTAATCAGTATTACCTTTAGTAACTTGGCAATAAACGATTCTGTGCACGGTTTTCTAAACAAACCTCACAGTTTATTGCATGCCTCGAAGCTGCCTCTTGCTCTGCACTCTGTCAAGTATTGATGATTAAAGCTTGAGTATGCGAACGCAGTTATCTCCCTGAGATTTTGATAAATGAGACAAGAACAGAAACAGTGTTCCTGAGGTATACTCAGTAAACAGCCACTAGGTATCAGCTATGTAGGGAGAAAGACCAGGAGACCCAGCGGGGCTGAGCAGTGCCTGTGGTCTTGCTACACTTAGCTGTCTGGAATTAGCAGATTCGGAGCAAAGTAAACATGTTTTTTAGGTAAAAAGAGATAAAGAATATTTGCTTTGGAATAGTTACTTCAGAAAATTGAGGAATTCAATTACATGTCTCTTGTTCTAGTTGTGAATACTTTTTTCTTTTACATGGATTCACGAAATCCTGTAGCAGTGTGGAAAAGAAAAGGAAGGAAAAAAGTCTTGATTTCTTTGATCCTCAGTCACGTACTCGCCTCGCTCCATACACACAAAAACAGATTTTTTTTTTTTAAAGAAGCTCCAGATTAAGAAAACATATGTTTCAAAGACAGACGCAGAATTATCTGGCAATAAAAATTAACTGAGCTTTGCAACAGTTGTTCCCCACTACCTACCCCCAAATGAAACAAGATAATTTTGATTTCGATAAACAAATGATTACAAAGAACAGTAAGGCTTGATTGCAACCACAGTTCTAATTTAATCAGTGCGAGTGGGGTGATGTGAATCAGAAGTCGCCTTTGTGAGTCAAGAAGAAAAACTCAAAAGATTAATGCCAAAAATAGCCAGCTGAAAAGACCCGCTGTTCACATTCCTCTTTCCTTGTTTGATTTTAGTTTTTACAATGAATATGTATATTAATAGGTGCAATCATATCGTGCATGCTATTTCTTCTTTATGCAGCTTTCTTTTCTATTTTCTGTTTTTGCTTCACTTCCCACTTATCTGTCCCCTTCCCTCCACCAAACCTGCCAGCCCTTCATCATGAGGGAACTCCTGTTCACCAGGTGCTGTGCATCTTCCTGGATTTTTCCTATCCTGGTCCTATATGATTGTGTAAGGCACAGAAGTGTGTGTGTGTGTGTGTGTGTGTGTGTGTGTGTGTTTATATATGAGCACAGAAAGGACGTACACACATGATATACATATAGATGTTTTCACTATTGTCATCATACACATACATTTATGGTAATTTTTCTTGGAGATGATATAAAACTTGACAACCATTCAAAAACATTGGAAAATAAGTTACCAGCACCATGTGCCATCACCAAGTACAATTTCTAATTCTTGTGAAGAGTTTAGTCTCCTATTAACCACCACGCACCTGCAGCTGTTGGAATTCGGAAATAACTTTGATATGTCACCACAGTCTTGCCCTGTGACTCCATTCAACTTTTGTGGGTTACACTTATAATATCCTTCAGAGCAAAACAACCCATCACATGGGACCTTTACCTATCATGCCTTGTTGTTCTCCTCAATCTGCCACAATACTCCGTTGATACTTTTGAAGACTACAGGTTGCTTATTTTGTACGTTTTCCCTCTATTTGGTTCACTGGTGTTTCTCAATGATGGGTTATGTATATTTCGGCAAGAATATCCCGGAAGTGATGCTGCATTAACCTCATTGCGTCCTGTCACATTACATGTGTCCCATTTCAGGGAATATTACTGTCGACAACCTGATCTAAGTTGCATCAGCCTTCAAGTGTGTTAATGACTTACCTTGAGATTACGTGAACGTTCTTCCCTCGTATATTTTCACTCATTTTTAACATCTTGATGTTCTTTGAATTATTGTTATGATTGTTGCCAAGTGCTGATTTTCTAATGTCATCATCTCTTCGACATTTGTTAGTTGGCACTCTGCTAAAAGGAAAGCTATCTTATTCATCTTAGTTAATTATAATCCATTACAGTCATTATTTATTCTGAGGTTCAGATTGTCCCAGAATTAGTCTTGGCGAGCCCATTCAGGCAGGCTCTTGTGTCCTTTTAGCACGCCCCATCGTGTTTGGAGCACCTGGCTACTTTCTAGCTCAGCAAGGTGGTCCAGATTCATCTTATACTTCCCTTATCCCAGCCCTGGGTCTAACCATTTCTTGACAAAGTTCTGATTTCTTTAAGTGGGGATGGAATTTAGAAACCAAGTTGGGGCACCTGGGTGGCTCTGTGCTGAAGGCTCAGAGCCTGGGGTCTGCTTCAGATTCTGTGTCTCCCTCTCTCTGTCTGTCACTCATCCACTCATGCACCACCCGTCCCCTCTCTCTGTCAAAAATAAATAAACATTAAAAAAAAAAAAAAAAAGATCTGAGGGCACAGAATGTCCTCCGCTATCAGATATCTCTGCTTGCAGTCCTCCTCAATGACCAAAGCTCGGCAATATATGGATGTTAATATATGTGCATGCACACATGTACTCAAGTACACATATATCCACGTGCCAGTACATAGGCGTGTACAATATATACACATACGCTTATTTGCATCTGTATTAATGTTACACCTCCATATTTTTCTGCACACGTACATACATATGCATATTGCATGCAATATTTTATGTACACATTTTTATATATTGTGAAATAGCATATATATAAAACCATTAGTTCATACTAATAACTGTCACAATGAGAAAACTGGCCCTTATTATCTTCAGTAAATTTACTTACTGGAGGTAACCAGCCTCCCGTTTCTGACCTCCATACTGATGTCCTCTTCACCCCACTCATATTCTAATGCCACTTACATGACCTCCCCTCCTCTTCTCCTGCAGGCATGTGCCCCACATCCTGCGTGGGCTCTGGTGGGCTGGGCAGGACGATGCAAACACCTTCCCACCCGAGTCCAAACATCAGCACCTCTCACTACCAGGTGCCACCACCTTACACTGAATGGTGGCTTCTTCATGCCACCTGCGCCGTGACATCCCACTGTAGATTGTCCAGCCCCTTCCCACGCAGACGGCATCATCACCTCCTAGCACAACACCCCCACGGCAGCCCAGGCAATGCCCTCATCATCCTGTTGGAGCTTTGCAGCCACACCACGCCACAGCTCCCTCCCACAGAAGCCCAGCTTATTTGCCCCGGGTTCTACCATTAATTCCAGGCATTGCGAGTGCCTTCCTTCACCCTGCTTGGGTTTGGATGCCCTGTGACAAGCCGCCAACACCCACCAGGCTCCTTCTGACTCCCCACATCAGTCAGTTCCAACAGTGTTTTGGAATTTTCAAATTGCAGTGTTTCTGCTGCTCTCATTAAAGTTATTCCTAAGGATTTTGTTTTTTAATTTTATGAAGTGGCATTGTTTTCTTCGTATCATTTTTGATTGTTTGTCACAATATATAGAAATACTATGGATGTTTTTATATTGGTCTCATATCCTTCATCCTTTCTGAACTCGTTTGTTATTAGTCTCATAGTTTTTGAGTGGATTCTTTAGTATTTTCTTTTTTTAATGTTTTTAAGTTTATTTATTTTGAGAGAGACAGAGTGAGTGGGTGAAGGGAAGGGGGGGAGAGAGAGAGAGGAAGGGGGGGGGGGGAGAGAGAGAGAGAGAGAGAGAGAGAGAGAGAGAGAGAGAGAGATTCATTCCAAGCAGGCTCTGTGCTGATGCGGGGCTTGAACAGAGCCTGATGCGGGGCTTGAACCCACGAAAACATGAGATCACGGCCTGAGCCAAAACCAAGAGTCAGACACTTACCTCGTGAGTGAACCCCCCAGGTGCCCTAGGATTTTCTGTTTAAAAGGTATCATCTGCCAAATGGAGGTGATTGTACTTCCTCCCTTCCAAGATGACTTGTATGTTTTTTTTTTTCTTGCCTAATTACCCTGGCTACAACTTTCAGTAGAATGTGGTAATAGTTTTTAGTATAAATCTTTGTTTTATTCCTGATCCTGGGGAAGACCATTAGTCTTTCAACATCACTACAGTGCTAGTTAGGAGTTTTGTGTGATTGTCCTTTGTCAGTGTGAGGAAGTTCCCTTAAATGCCTTCTTTATTAAGCATTTCTATCACAATAGAGTATTGCATTTTGTCAAATGCTTTTTCTGATTTTTCTGAGATGATACTTTTTTTGGAAAAAATGTATCTGTTTATTACATTAATTGATTTTCTTCCGTTAAAAAGCAACTTTGCATACCTGTGACTAATCACATTTGGTCTTTGAGTATAATAATTGCTATATATTGCTGAATTTGAGTTGCTAGTATTTTGTTAAGGATTTTTACTTCCACATTTATAAGATAGACTGATCTATAGAATTCTTTTCTTGAGTTACCTCTGTCTGGTTTTGGTAAGAGGGTAATACAAGCCTCCTAAAATTAGTGAGTGTTTCCTCTTGTTTTACATTTTAGAAGAGATTGGGAAGGTGCTGTCAGTTCTTTACATATTTGGTAGAATTCACTAGTAAACCCATTTGGGCCTTTCTTTTTCTTTCTTTCTTTTTTTTTTTTCACATTTATTTATTTTTGAGAAACAGAGAGAGACAGAGCACGAGCAGGGGAGGGGGGACAGAGAGAGACAGGGAGACACAGAATCTGAAGCAGGCTCCAGGCTCTGAGCTGTCAGCACAGAGCGCAACATGAGGCTCAAACCCATGAACCGTGAGATCATGACCTGAGCCAAAATTGGACGTTCAACCGACTGAGCCACCCAGGTGCCCCTGGGCCTTTCTTTTTATGGAAGTTTTTTTTTTTGTTGTTTTGTTTTTAAGATTGCTAATTTAATCTTTTTTATTCATTATATGTCTATCCAGCTTTTCTTGATCATCTTGAGTCAGTTTTGGTAGTTTGTGTACTGCTAGGGATTTATTCATTTTATCTAGTTTATTTAACATGTTGGGTTACAGTTTTTCATCCCATTTTTTCTAAAATCTGCTTCATTGCTGTGAAGCCAGTAGTGATGTTTCCTCTTTTGTTTCTGATTTTAGTAATTTGAATCTCTTTTTTTTTCTTTATCTGACTAGAATTTTGTTGATTTTGTTGATCTTTTCAAAATACCAACTTTTGACTTCATTGATTTTTTTCTAATGCTTTTCTATTTTTATTTTATTAATTTCCTCTTTAATTTTTATTTTTTTTTACTTCTGCTTACTTTAGGTTTATTTTACTCATATTTTTCCATTGTCCTAAGGTGCAAATTTATTGCCTTGAGAACTTACCCCTTTTTAGACATAGATGCTTATAGTGATTAATGTTTTTCCAAGAGCTGCCTTATACTACTGCATAAGTTTTAGTGTGGATTTTTGTAATTTTTTTTTAATTTATTCATTTTGAAGTGTTTTCTAATTCCCTTTCTATGATCTTCTGAGTACATGTTTAATTTCTGCATGGTTGTCAAACTTTAGACTGTATGTTATTGGTTTCTAATTTTATTCCATTGTGGACACAGTAAAAACAGTAGACCATAGGCACTGGGTTTCTGAAACATGGGGTGACAGGGGATCAGAAGGAATGATGTTGGCCTGTCCCTCCTGGGCAGATACCATAGGCGGAGACTGGAGCTGTGGGAGAGGAGTCCTGTGATCCTGCATGCACCTGCTAAGAGGGGAGCTTCTGTCATGCTGTGCTGGCTGAGACTTGGAGGGAAAAACAACTTGTAGCTCAAATTCCACAGACTGTTCCTCTTCTAACTGAGGTTTCATAGTTTTTTTTTAGTAAACATTTCTCCTATTACTGTGTGTTCGTAGTACAACTTCCAGAGACTTTTAACTTTTTAAATATTTTTTAGTAGTCATGGTTGTTTTTGTGGGAGATCCACAGAGCTCCTCACTCAGCCATTCCTGAAGTATTGCCCTTGTGTGCTCTGTTCCTGTTAATTTTTGAATGGATGTATCATCTGCAAAAAGTATTAATAATCTTTACATGCAAGGTCTGTTTATTGGCTTAGAATAATTTGTATTGGGTATTATTTGTAGTGAATTATGGATATCACTGAATTTGTCCTTTTTAGCTCCAAGTATCAAGGACTTTTTTCCCCATCGTTTCTGTATGCTCACCCTGACCCCAGCCCATCCCTCCCCTTCCAAGAGTAATTTATTAATTAACCAAGGTCACATTTTCTGATGCATTCTGATCAAACATTCTGATACATATGTGGTTAGGAGGAATTTGTATGTTTTAGGTTTAAATTTTATGTCTTGCTGATATTGGTAACATATCATGTGTGCTACATGGTTCAGCCTTCCATGGAGTGAGTTCTATTGATGACCGAAGGATACTCTCTTTAAAAACACTTTGCAGGGGCGCCTGGGTGGCTCAGTCGGTTAAGCGGCTGACTGCGGCTCAGGTCATGATCTCACAGTCCATGAGTTCGAGCCCCGCGTCAGGCTCTGTACTGACAGCTCAGAGCCTGGAGCCTGTTTCGGATTCTGTGTCTCCCTCTCTCTGACCCTCCCCCCTTCATGCTCTGTCTCTCTCTGTCTCAAAAATAAATAAGCATTAAAAAAAAATAAACTAAAAAAAATTAAAAAAAATAAAAACACTTTACAGATTTTTTTTCCTAAATCTGTATGATGCATTTTTAGTCTTGCTATTAACATCAATAGTAAGTGTATATTAAGTGTATGCTATGCACTGGATAGATACGAACTATTTTACCACTGTGTAATCATCATACCAACTCTGAATTGGATGCCATTCTATTTCAGCATCGTACAGGCAGTCCTGGAGACATAAACAGGTTTAGCAATTCACATAGCTAATAAGTGACAGATTTCATCCTTATTGTTTTTTTTTTTTTTTTGCTCAAGATTTTTAGCTACCAAATTAAATTAATTTCCTTAGATAATACTTTCTGTCTGAATAGAATTCTAGAGTTTTCTAAACATCTATTTCCTCATCTGATTCTACATTCACTACCTAGACTTCCCATTTCAACTGTTGTTTATCCATTTTTGTGGTTGCAAATGTCACTTCAGAGGCAGAGCCCAGTTCAGGTAGTTAAAAGTGACATAATTGAGACTAGGTCCTCAATCTTATGATTACTAGCTCTAGGTTATTTTTTAATGTTTATTTATTTATTGTTGAGAGAAAGAGAGACAGAGAGAGAGCGCTAGCAGGGAGGGGCAGAGAGAGAGGGAGGGAGAGAATGCCAAGCAGGCTCCACACTGTCAGCGCAGAACCTGTCTTGGGAACAGCCTCACGAACCATGAGATCTTGGCCTGAGCCCGAATCAAGAGTCGGATGCTTAACCAACTGAGCCACCCAAGCACACTTCTGGGTTATTTTTTATAAGTATAGGCTTAACCAAAGCATACTGAACATTATTTAACTCTTTCTCAGTATTAATATCACAAATGATCAGAATTTTCTCAAAGGTAGAGACTATAATGCATAACATATAATTCCTGATTCCTAACATTAAATATGTTCTCTATAATGGTTGCCCAATACATTTTTGGCTTAATGAACTCAGTATAATGTGATTACTAGTTTCTAAATTAGATTCTATATTTATATCAACAGATGTTATTGTGGTACATGCGGCTTAATAGGTCTCTATGCTTCTTGATACCTATGCTCTTTGTAAAGTAGATTTTTCTGCCCCTTTCCCTCAGTACCATCAGAGCATGAGCTATATACTTCATTCAGTTGGACTGGCTGTATTAACTCCACTATTTTGAAAATCTGGTTTTAATGTGCTGAAGTCTGGGAACTACAGTATGTAGGCTGTGGGGAAGGCTTGAGAAATCCTTGAACTAGTGTGCAAGAGTTCAAGTGTAGGCTTTTTTTGTCTTCAGATCTCCACAGGCCTGGAAACACACCACACACACACAGACACACACACAGACACACACACACACACACACACACACACACACACATATACTTCAATTTATTTAAAACTGAACAAGAGTCATTTTGTTTAGCTATTTTAGCATTAAAACTGTTGTTTCCTATTTGTATTTATTCATTTTATTAGCAAGTGTTGAGTGTTGAGAACTGGCCAGAACTAAATATCGTTCCACAATAATTAGACTATCTTTAGAAATTATCAGTAGCCGCCAAGAGGCAGTAGTAAGAGAGGGCTAGTGTTCACTGTCACAACATGCTACTGCTTAGAAAATTATGTCTCAAGCCAAATACTCTTACACACAAACTTGTATATCAGCAAGCAAGATATTCCTTTCATGTGCCTGACAAGATTTTACACTTAAGTTCACTTTAGACAAACTGAACAGTATTTTAGAGAGAGCTTGGTTAATGTTCTATTTAGTTTCAGACAACAAGAAACTGAGTCATTAGATTGAACCCATGCTCTAGTGGAATCAACTTTTGGGGAGCATTCCAAATGACAAAGGACTCCCTGGGTTCTTACACTTTGTTCATATAATCTACCTATCTTCAATTATTACTTATTTATAGCATTTATTAATGTAATAAGCAAATCTTCTGGGGTTATAGATAAAGATAACTGAAACGTTGATTGGCCCCAATGAAATGCTTGCTGTAGAATAAAACTAACACAGACATACACACACACACACACACACACACACACACACACACACACACACCCCTATACGTTACCCCTCTCTCTTCTGATTCAAGTTTGGAAGACATTGAGACAAAACAACATGAAGTATGTAAATGAAAACTAAAGCACATTTTTTACTGTAAATATAGTTGATCAATGTACAAAACAAAATTGGATCACTGTACTTCCTTCATTCCATTAAATTTACCCTCTCAGCCACAGGAAATGCAAAGGCAAGCCCAAACTGTAAATAATAGTAACAGTATAGTAACAAAGCAGACAAGTGACCTGCTCATACATTCTAGTACGAAAGAGAAACATTAACAAAATATATAAGTGGGTTATATAGAATGTTAGAAGGTGAGAAATGCTATGTGGAAACGTACATGGAGAAAAATGGAGAGGGATATATGGGGGATGACAATTTGATCAGTGACGATTTTGCTAAGGTGACATTAGCAAAGAACTGAAGAAGGTGAAAAGATGAACCATACAGATGGGGGAGGAGTGCTTCAGGTACATGTGGATAGGTCCTGAAGTTCAGGCCCACCTGGTGTGTTTGAGGAATAGTAAAGGTACTAATGGGACCAGAATGAAGCAAGAGAGGAGGAAACCCATAGAAAGGAAGTCACCCAGTGATGGAGGAGGCATGGAGATAGCTGCTCTCAGTGAAATCAGGTATTAATGGAAGAATTTGAATAGAGCACTGACACGAATAAACTTAAAATTGAAAAGGATCATATGGATTCTGTAATGAAAATGACCTGCAGTGAGGCATGAGAAATTGTGCAAATTAGTTAGGGTGCTATTTCCATCTAGTCCAGACTAGACCTGTTGTGACATTTCTGGAAATGGTGATAGGTGTTTTTTTCTCATTATATTTTGTGGGTATAAACATCAGAAGATTTGTTAGTGATTAGGTGTGGGAGAGAAGAATGACTACTAAGATACAGCCCGAGCAACAGGCAAGAGCAGATTTTCATTAGCCAGAGTGAAAAGAGGAACAATTCCATATTGGACATATTAAATGTGAAATGTCTTTTGACATCTAATTAAAGCTATTGAGTCGACAGTTGGGTATGGGTTTAGGGAAGAAGCCTGGATTAGAAGTATACGTTTGGGGTCTTGAGCATTTAAGTACTACTTAGAACTTGGAGGTTGGATAGGTTATTAAGGGAGTCAACGCGGAAGACATCCAAAGACTGATTTGGAAATGCTGAGGTGGTGACAAGTACCAGGAATGGGGACCCAGAGGAGCACATGTCCTGAAGCTGACTTTGGGGGAAAAAAGCATATCAAGGACAAGGGAGAGATCAGTTCTGTCTAATGCTGCTCAGAAGTCCAGTTAAAAACAAGCAAACAAAACAAAGAACAGAAACAAAGACTGTGAACCAATGAGTGGTTTTACTATTGTGGAATTTACTGGAGGTGTTGAAAAGAGCAGTTTCAGTGCAGAGGTTGCTGGAGGGTTGGAAACATGATGGAGATGGTCTCAGGAGTGAATGAAAAGACAACAATTGAGAAAAAGTAGAATGCAAAACTCTGTCCCCAAATTTTTCCCTAAATAGGGGTCCAGATGGCACATTATCACTAGTAGGAAGAAAGACAAGAGTGGATGGGTATGGCAAGGTATGTCTAAGAAATCTGGGAAATTGTAGATGGTTCCTTCAATGGTCCCAGTGAGACAGTGATCAGGGCCACCAGCTGAGAATAAAGATGCGGTAGGATGGCTGGAGACCTGAGGAGAGAGTCTCAGGCATGTAGGAAAGTGAGTAAAGTAGGGAAATATACTTTAATAGCTGGACAGAATTGCAGGTCTTAAGGCGTGCTCAGGTATCACAGAGACATTCTACGTTAGCTGCACATCTGACTTTCAGATACATCATGTTTGCATTTTCCTACTACTTACATTTTTCTAGAAAATAAAATCAATTGGCTTTTTTTTACACAAATGAACTTCTTTCAAAAAGGAGGTTTTACGAGGATCACAAATGACAAAACAAGACTTCTTGACATTAAAAAGTCTTCATTGTTCATCGAAATAGATTCCTAAACATTAACATTTTGTGAAAGGGCCAGCAGTTTAAAGCCAGGAGGGCACACATACACATTTTTGGAAACGCCGCTGCCCTGAATTGAAAACCTCCGTTCTCGCTCTCAGTTTAATAACATAAATCAGAACTCGTTTGCCTAAGTGAGAAAAGAAAAGATCATCTAAATCCGTTGATTTTTATCTATCTTAGAATCCCTCAGGGCAGGTGGTTTGTCTTAATGTCCTGTGAAATGTGCAGAATCATTCTGTGCACATAAAGTGCACTCTACCAGATGGTACTTGATGGCTGTATTCCTCTTTAACATGAACGAATATTAGTTTAGAGAAGATTTGTTTTCTTTTTCAAAATTCCTTTTTTTCCAATGCCTAAGCACAGCGCTTATTGAGACAAATACTTTTGCGCCCCTGTTGGTGCTTCTGAAAAATGGGGGAGCTGAATTACATGCAGTGAGCTGTCTGGGTGAGCAGTTAGAAACAGCAGTGGCCTTGGTCTTTAAAGATATTCTTTGTCCTGCAAGCACAAATTAAAGGAAAATTAGCTTTGCCGTAGTTCACCATGTTGTCAAACATCTATCAGAAAACCAGTGACTGAATTCCATGATGTGCTAGCTATCCAAAGTGAGCATCGCTCAATCATGTAACCAAGGATATTTAACCTCGGGTTGTTTACGTGAGGCCACACAAAACATGAGCTGGTTTTCCATTTGCTTACCATTCCTTAAATTCATGAGGCATGTCCCCATGTCACTGCCTTTTCCTTGGCCGTGCCCTCTGCCAGAATTCCCTTCCCCACATGATTTGCTGTCTCCCCTTTCACAAGCGTCTGCCAACTTTTCACATTTTCCTGATGACCCGTACATGATGGCAAGCCTGCCTCCTCCCCTCCCTGTATGTCCTTCCCCAAATATTTTATATTACAGCTGCACTTACACAGATCTGAAAGCTGTATATTTTCATTAATTATTCTGCTTGATCTCTGGCGCCCCCCCTTACAGTACAAGTGGCACGAAGGAAGAAGAATCCTTGTCTGTGTGGCTCCCGGAATTTTGTCTCATTGGAGCCTCAGTGCTTATTCACACAGCACAGACGGTTAATGAATATTTGGTGCATCAATGAGTGAATACTGTATGCGTTATTCTTGTTAGCTTCCTCTTATAGTCGGGCGTCCTGTCTGAGCGGAGGTGGCTCCAGGGCTGTGAATGAGGGGGTGGTTCTGGAACCTTCCCAGTTCATGCTGGGATAACCCCCCAGGGAGATGACCGCTCCCCCCCAGACCTTGCGTGAGAGGCTTACATTGGACTCGGCTCATCGAAAATAAAGGCATAGAAAATGTATGTGTACAAAGGATGAGAAATTCCCTTCTGTTCTATATGTCTAGTGTCTTAAGTGACACTAACCTCTCCCTTAAAAAAAAATTAAGTGTAAGTGTATTTATTTATTTTGAGAGAAAGAGAGAGCAGGAAAGGGGAAGAGAGGGAGAGAGAGGGAGGGAGGGAATCCCAAGCAGGCTCCACACTGTCAGTGCACAGCCAGGTGTGGGGCTCGATCCCATGAACCATGAGATCATGACCTGAGCCAAAATCAAGAGTCAGAGGTTTACCCGACTGAGCCACCCAGGAGCCCATGCCCTCTCTATTTTTCAGATGAAATGGTAACTATTAATTTCCATGTTAAAAAAAAAAAAAAAACAGATGTATCTTCCAATGAAGTAAGTTATAGGGAACTCTAATTGGAGTGGTAACAAAGCCCTTGGTCTTTCTCTTTCACCTACATGGTTACTGTGAGGTTTAAATGAGATGATGCATGCAAAGAGCGTTCCCAGCACAAAGTAAGGAGTCAATCAATGTTAACTTAAGGATTCGCTGTTCAAAACCATATTTGAATTTCTGCCCATCATTCAGAGACAGCTGGCTAGACTCACATATAGAAAAAAAAAAAGGACTATGTATAAAATGTTTTCAGAAAGGTATTTTAGGTCATAAATATGCATATGGTCAAATCTTATTACAAAGATCATTGCTTTTTCTGACTTTTCCATGTTTACCTTTTATGTCTTATTTCTTCCTTTAAAGCATGTCTTTCCCTAAATACTGACAGAAGGAGACACAGAGTATTTACACAAGTGCCGACACTTATAGTGGTTAGATTTCAGAGCTCTCGTCCAGATAACACCCTTCCCCCTTCCTTCCTTGACTGAGAAATTATAAATCCTCCCTAATTACTACACCACTGGCCACGGGTCCTAAAACAACCACAGAGGATTGGCTATAAGAATAAAAGAAACAAAACAATCAGATAAGGATTTCCTTCCAAATCCTGGGTCTTCAAGCTTTCTAGTGTGGGCACAACCTCATATAAGAATGAGGTAGTTGGGGGCACCTGGGTGGCTCAGCCGGTTAAGCTTCTGACTCTTGGTTTCAGCTCAGGTCATGAATGGTCTCATGGTTTGTGAGATCAAGTCCTGCATCCATGGAGCCTGCGAGGGATTCTCTCTCTCCCTCTCTGTGCCCCTCCCCTGCTCGTGCTCTCTCCCTCTCTCAAAATAAATAAAGAAACTTAAAAAAAATTAAGTAGAAAAAAAGAATGAAGTAGGTGAGGTGCCTGGGTAGTTCAGTCGGTTGGGCATCCGACTCTTTATCTCAGCTCAGGTCTTGATCTCAGCTCAGGTCTTGATCTGAGTTCAGGCCTTGTGTTGCGCTCCATGCAAGGCATGGAACTTACTTAAAAATAAACCAACCAACAAACAAATCTTTTTAAAAAGTATGACATAGGCAAAGTACCGGCTCTCACATTTCTTAAAGTCTGAGGCATTTAAAGGGCCAAACAAAACTGGAAGAAATATTTCAAGGTACCTCGGGAATTGAAAGTAATTAATGTGGATGAAAAAATGGGAAGCTCTTTAGGAATTTCTCTTTGTTATTATTTTAGTAACATAACAATATAATGACTTACATAAATACAATGATGCAACATTCACCATGCTCTCATCCCACAGCAATAATGTTAAGTGTTAGGGTAGACCCGATACATTAGAAGAAAGGCTAACATTAATCTGAACTTAACTGTATCCACGCAAATCTATCTTGTTTCAGAATCCATTACTTCTGGCTCATTGAAAATACAAACAATAAATTGTCTCTCAGAAAACAACAACCACATGCCAATGAACAAATAAAAAGAAATTGATTATATCTATAACTATATGACAGGTAAAAATGACTGATTGAGGAGCGCCTGGGTGGCTCAGTCAGTTGAGAGTCTGACTTTGACTCAGGTCATGATCTCCCAGTTCACGGGTTCGAGCCCTACGTAGGGCTCTGTACTGACAGCTCAGAGCCTGGGACCTGCTTCTGTGTCTCCCTCTCTCTGTGCCCCTCCCCTAATTGCACTCTGTCTCTCTCTGTTTCTCAAAATGAATGAACATTAAATTTTTTTTTAAATGACTGATTGAAAGAGAAAAACAACAGAAAAAGTTCAGTGTGCACTTTTTAGTGGTAAAATGCAGTCTCTTAATGATGTAGGCAGCCCAGGTCTGAGGACACTGAGTGGGTCTCACAGGACCAGCCAGCCAGGAGGGTCCCTGACGTGCATAGGACAGAAGTGAAACATGAGCCAGCAGGAGGTGAGGGCACACTTTATTGAAGGTCCAGAGAGACCAGGTACGGATAGAATGTCGGGGAGACTCGGAAAGGAAAGGAGAGAGAGTCTCCTCTTTGTTTAGAATCTGGGGTTTTTACTGAGGATCGTGGTCTGATGTACACTTCCCCTAACCAGTCAGACCAAGAAAAAACGTCCAGGTGTCCTCCATAGCTGACTTATTCCCTGAAGCCAAGAGTCTTGGCGTTGAGGTGTCTAACATGGGGGTTCTGAAATTTCCCTAGCATGGCCTCAATCATCCATTCTTGTCCAGTCACTCCTTAGATGTTTCTGTTATACTGGAAGACTCCAAAGAAATCATTAACTCCTTGTGCCTTGCAAGGATATAGTACAAGACGTGAATAAGGTGAGGGTCGGTCTTAGAAAGGAAGCTGGAAAATGAGTAAAAAGCAGATTTTTATGGACTCCTTTGGTCTCCCTGTCTCACCAATATAGCATAATTCTGTGTTTCTTCAAAAGTTGACTGTGTCATTATTTGTAGTTCTGTTTTATCTTTTTTGGCTAATACTCGCCTGGCAAAGAACAAGAAATGATGAAAATATCAAGCATCTGTGATCAATTCCATTGAGCCTGTTTAAAAACGATATTTTTTTTCTTGCTCTCTACTCTCAGATTTCTATTATAATTAATTTTAGATTTTAAATTAAAAGTTTAGATTTAGACATATATGGAATGTTTCAAAGATATTACCCTAGGTAGTTTATTATTTCATTGTATCTTACTATTTTATTCCATTGTGTTTTATTGTGTATCTGTAATAATGTAATAGTGTTACTCAAAAGAAATAAAACGTAGGTCTGAAAAAAGTGATCACTTTGCTTAATTTGGGGCGCCTGGGTGGCTCAGTCGGTTAAGCGTCCGACTTCGGCTCACGTCATGATCTCTCGGTTTGTGAGTTCGACTCCTGTGCTGGGCTCTGTGCTGACCGCTCAGAGCCTGGAGCCTGCTTCTGATTCTGTGTCTCCCTCTCTCTCTGCCCCTCCCCCGTTCATGCTGTGTCTCTCTCTGTCTCAAAAATAAATAAACGTTAAAAAATTTTTTTTAAAAAATAAAATAAAATTTGACTGCAGGGAGGGTACAAGGGAAACATCAGGGCCACCAGGAAGATGGTCATTATTGGGATCCATGAAGAAGACAGTAGTGGGGAGGGGATCAGATACAGATTTACACTGCAGACAGTTTGGGGATGGACCCAGTGGGATTTGCTGATGGGGTGCACTGGAGAGTAGGAATGAGCAATTAAAGTCAAGATATGAGACCTGAGCAAGAAGGGGGGTGGGGGTTGCAGTCGCCACGATCACTGAGATAACTAAGACTGAGAACAGTAGGCTGTTGTTTTCTTGAGGGCAGAGGAGGGAGAGAGAGAGAGCAGGATTTGGGATTTTGAACATTTTAAATTGGGGATGATTGTCACTCATCCAACTGGGTGTTCAGGTGGGCAGGGGATATGCCTGAAATGCTGAGGAAAGGCTGGGGTTAGGGATATATACTCAAAGTCCAAAGCTATAGGTTTTGTCTTCTCTGAATTGAGTGAAGGTGGGGAAAAAGAAAAAAAAAAAAAAGAGTAACAGTTTTTGGAAACTTTCAACGCACCAGATGTTAGTCTGTGCTAACAGACATAAATCATTTCAGTTAAACCTCCCAATAGTGATTAACGTTTGTATTGTTCTAGTTCTCATTTACAAATGAAGAAATTGAAAAATAATCACATATTTAGTCAGTGGAGCCAGTTTTGAATTCGGGCTTTTGGCTTCAAGTTCGAGATTCTTAACCACAAAGCTTCCTGACTCAATATATTCTCAGCAGAAAAAGGAATTTCTCTGCACTGCAAACATTTATGCAGAGTGTAGTGATACTCTCGGGTAAAATTAAATACACAAACCTTAGGAAAGTCATTACTATATTTCCACGCCAGGTAGGATTACGTATGTGTGAAGAAAATACTATTCTTACTCACTACTTTCACATGAGATAAAATGACAGGATGCTGAGGTCAGATATGAAATTCTGTATTTTACCTCCTGCCATCAGCTCATTGTTTATTCTTTAAGAGTCTCATGGATATCCTGTAATGTTGGTTTCAAGCTTCTATATTATATTGTACTGACTAGGAGGGCATCAATCACTTGATAATTTAGTCGTGTTTTCTCTCTGAAGGCAACTGATCGAGAGGGAGACCCAATAACATATGCCATTGAGAATGGAGATCCCCAGCGAGTTTTTAATCTTTCAGAAACGTAAGTTAAATATGATTTCAAAATTTATTTTAAAAAAAAGCATTAAACAATGTATTGGTACCAAGGGAACAGACTTCTAATCAGAGACTTTCAGCTGTTTGTAGTTTTATTTTACTTTTTGTTCCCCATGAATGTTAATGAGGTCTGGGGGTGGGGGATAATTCTGAATTCAGAAATATTACCCAGGAGACTATTTATTTTAAACATTTTTACTAGGTAAAATCCACTGAGGTGGAAACATTTTATTTGTAGGCTGGGATTAATTAGATCCCTTTAAAGTTGTCAGTTACTCATAATAACAAGGGCATTTCTACAAAGAGTAACGTGGCGCTAAATTGTTCATTCAAAGAGAATTGTGTAAGACAAAGCATAAATTCCAAGTTAAAGTACCACCAAAATCCATCCTTCAGTTTTTGAGTAAAGTACATATAGTCTTAAACAGCTCACACAAAATATTGAGTGTCCCTGCCATGCCTCCTGGGGTCTTATCAGTGTGGCTGTACCCAGCTCTCTGAGCACAGCAGAGACATGTTAGTCATCACCAGGAGAAAGTCAGGAGGAACACTGAACCCTTGAGAGATCACTGGCTTCCTTCTGCAAGATCACAGTAGGCTTGCTTCTGTCCCACATGGCTGGTCATTAAAGAGTCATGTTTGCTACCTCTCTGGTTCTTTCTGTGCGGCCCTGAGTTGCTTTACTCCCTAAAAGTATGGAAGCCTAAAGTTGGCCCATGGTTATAAAGTGAACATTTTGACAAATGACCCAGGCATTGCTTCAGTCTCACAAACATGTGGTACATAAGGCCAACTCAAGGGAGCCATGTGTGGTCACTGGTCTTGGGAAAAGCACCTACAATGTCAAGTCGACTAGGATGTTCCAACTGTGAGTTAGTACACAGTTAGAAATAGTATTGCTCAGACTTTTAGATTTCACACATGAGTAAACTTCCATTTAAAAAATGGAAAGACTTAACTATTTTGAATTTTATCCAATAGGTATGTACAGATCTCAAGTAGCTAAAGTTTACAATCATCCTGAAATGAATAAAACTTTTTCAAGGGACATTTTTCACTGTAATCAAGACTGTGTGGTACTTGTATTAAAATACAGGTACAGATCACTAGAATAAAGGTAAGGGTCTAGAATTAACCCCTAACATTTATGGCCAATCGGTTCCCTCCACCCAAAAAAAAAAGTCCAAAACAATCCCATCAGGAAAGAATAATCTTTTCAATAAATCAAGTTTGGGGCAACATACAAAAGAATGAAGTTTTATCTTTATCTTCATGCCATTTGCAAAGATTAACTCAACTGGATCATAGACCTGAATATTAGAGATAAAAAAATTTGTATAACTGTTAGAAGAAAATACAGTAAATCTGTAGGCAATGTTTTTTTTAGATATGACACTAACATACAAGTGATTAAATGTCAAGATGAATAAGTTGGACTTCAACAAAATTTGGAAAATACATAATTTAGAGGACACTATCAAGAAAGTGAAGACCACACTCAGCCTGAGAGAAAATATTTTCTTTAAATCTTTATTCATTTTTGAGAGAGAGAGAGAAAGAGAGAGAGAGAGAGAGAGAGAGAGAGAGAGAGAGAGAGAGAAAGCAGGGGAGGTCAGAGAGAGGGGGACAGAGGATCCAAAGAAGGCTCTGAGCTGTCAGCACAGAGCCTGATGTGGGGCTTGAACCCATGAACCGTGAAATCGACCTGAGCGGAAGTCAGATGCTTAACTGACTGAGCCACCCACATTCCCCTTAAATAAAGCAGATAATAAAGGACATACGTATAGAGAGAGTATATAAAGAACCATTACAACTCAAAAGTAAACAAAGAAATAACCCAAATAAAAATGGACAGGAATTTGAATAGACATTTCTCCAAAGAAGCTACATGAATGGCCAGTAAGCACATGGAAATTCAGTCACGATCAATTATCATTAGGGAAATGCAGGTGAAAATCACAAGGCACTGCTTCTCACCTCCTTTGAGTGTCTATACTGACAAAGAAAGGAGGTGGCTGAGGACTTGGAGATTTGAGTCCTCATATATTCCTGGAGGGGTAGTAAAATAAGTGTGTACTTTGGAAAACAATGTGTCGTCTTCTTTTTAAAAAAAATTTTTTTTATGTTTATTGATTTTTGAGACAGAGAGAGACAGAGCATGAACGGGGGAGGGTCAGAGAGAGGGAGACACAGAATCCGAAACAGGCTCCAGGCCCCAAGCCGTCAGCACAGGGCCCGACGCGGGGCTTGAACTCACGGACCTTGAGATCATGACCCGAGCCGAAGTCAGACGCTCAACCGACTGAGCCACCCAGGTGCCCCACAATGTGTCGTCTTCTAATGTTACACACAGAGTCACCATATAACCCAGTAATTCTACCCGTATCTGCTCAAGAAATGAAAACATACATCCACATAAAAAGTTGCACAAATATATGCACAACAGAATTATTTACAAGAGCAGAATGTGGAAGCAACTCAAATGTCCATGTACGGATGAATGGATGAACAAAATGTACATCCATACACTGGAATCCTTTGTCAATAAAGGAGAACATAGTGCTGACACCCACTACAACATGGATGAGCCTTGAAAACATTATACTGAGTGGAAAAAGTTGTTCACAAAGGACCACACATAGTATAATTCCACTTTTACGAAATGTCCAGAATAGGCCAATCTCTAGGGACAAAAACAGGACACTAGTGGTTGCCTAGGACTGGGGGTGGGAGAGAATAGGGAGTCACTGACAGTGGACCATGCTAACAGTGAAGAACGCATTCTAAAGTTGATTGTCCTGATGGTCAGACGGCTCTGCAAATAACTAAAATTCATGGAATTGTACCATGAAATGGTACGAATTTGATCACATGTGAATTACATATGAATAAAACAAAAATTCATGGAATTGTACCCTGTGAATGGGTGAATTTGATTACCTGTGAATTACACGTTTCTAATGCTGTTTTTTTTTTTTTAACGTTTATTTATTTTTGAGACAGAGAGAGACAGAGCATGAACGGGGGAGGGGCAGAGAGAGAGGGAGACACAGAATCGGAAGCAGGCTCCAGGCTCTGAGCCATCAGCCCAGAGTCTGACGCGGGGCTCGAACTCACGGACCGCGAGATCGTGACCTGAGCTGAAGTTGGACGCTTAACCGACTGAGCCACCCAGGCGCCCCTTTAATGCTGTTTTTAAAAAAGACAAGAATGAACCTTTCACCTGCCCTCATGAGCAGGAAGCCCAGGCCTTACTGTCTGTTAAGGATTTCCATCCCTGTGTTTACCTGCTTCTCCCTTGAGGCTGAAGGATTTCCAGCTGCTAGCTGTGACATCTGATGAGCCACCAACTTTACCAAAGCAATTCTCCACCCAAGCTGCTCCCATAGCAAGGGTTTCTCTGCTTCTTCTCTCATCTCAGCTTTTGTGTGACCTAACTAGGTCACAGAGGTTCTTCAAGGTGTGAAAGATGTCAGGGCAGCCTCCTCCTTGTCTAAATTGACCACAGTTCTTGATACTTGGCCCCCACCTCAACTCAGACAGCCATCTTCTTAAATGCAAGATGCTTCTGGGACAGCCTGTGTCCAGAACATCCCTGTGATGACGGCACGGTCTCCTTTGATGATCATTCTTGATTCAGAGTCCACAACGCTGCGTTTGTTGCTTTCTACCTAGGGTCATTTTATTTCAGCCACCTCAGAGCTGTTGCTGTCATTATATTTGCAGGCTGCCCTCGACCATTACCAATATATTTCAATATTCAATGAATATATTAATTGAATATATTCGTTACCAATATATTCCCCATTTGAAATGTGGGAAAATTGAAATTTTAATCCCTTCCCTCTCTGAAATTTCTGGGCTAATTGTGAAAATGAGTGCCACTGGTTCTGTGTAAGTTTTAAGGATTCAAATACTTCAGCTACTCTTTTAGCAAGTAATAGAAAATAGGGGCACCTGGGTAGCTCAGTCGGTTAAGCATCTGACTCTTGGTTTCAGCTCAGCTCATAATCTCACAGCTCTTGAGTTCGAGCCCCGCTACTGGTGCAGAACCTGCTTGAGATTCTTTCTCCTTCTCTCCCTCTCTCTCTCCTCCTCCCCTCCCTCTTTCTCTCAAAATAAGTAAAATAAACCTAAAAAAAAAACTAATAGGAAAGAAATAATGGTCTACCTTAGGAGACACTATAAGTTATACAGTTAATGTTTCCAGTTACATTTTCCTTCTTCAAACAAAAAAAAAAGTATATATTCATGTTTACTTTAAATATTATATTATTTTGTGCTATGATACAAATTTTAGCAATAATCATTATTACAATCCCATTAACTTACTTTTTTCTATTGAAATAAAAATATGCCAAAGGTTTTTGTAAATCTTTAAAAACATCAGTAGTGATAAATAATCACTTCAATGCTAATATAGATCTACAGAATGTTGCACTGTTATATACATATTAATGTATTGGATTAGTCATTTAGCCATGAAAGGAACACACTCTTTGAAGGAAATAACTTGTTCTTCAAAATCACAGCCATCTTTCATGAAAATCATTCCATGCCATGCATTAAATGACCAGATCTGTGTGGTTCTGTAACGTACTGAATTATTTTAACAACTTCTCATGGTGTCTTGTCACTAGTTGCACATGATACAGCAAATATTTATTCACCAAACATTGACAGAGAAGTAAACATTTAAACAAAATATATTTAAAAACTTCCTTTATAGTACGATGGCCAAATATCTAAGTTATTATTGCAGGACGGTGAGGAATTCCTATAGACAGAATTGTAAAGAGCATATGAGTTTAATGCAAAAGTTAAAAAGCTAAACAGAAGACCCTCAAAGAGTTATATCTGCCCGTGGTTAGAATTTTATTTGAAAATTCTTTTACCTTCACTGCCATTGTGCTCATTTTCTACATGACTACATTCATTTTGATACCAAGTTTAAGGCTTGATTATACTTTTCACATCAGTGTGAACTTTATGATTTCCCTGAAGATTAAATAACATATAACAAAGTGATATGCATTTGCTTTTCTGTCAACCCTACTTTCAAAATACGTATTCAGACGAACTGCTTCTCACGCCTTTCACCCCCCCTTTGCCCCTGCCACAGTCTGCTTCCCTCAACCACAGCCCACACCTGCCTCCTCCTGTCAGTCTGCCTTTGTTAACCACTAATCACTATTTAACACGAACACCATGTCCAACGTGCAGCAACCACACACTTGCGGGTACACTCTATCCTCTCTCCATGTTATTTCAGGTACACTCTGTCCTCTCTGCATGTCATTTCAGGTACACTCTGTCCTCTCTCGATGTCATTATTTCAGGTACACTCTGTCCTCTCTAGATGTCATCGTGAAGCCTGAAACATGATGCCCGCAGGCAACATGATAAATCTCTGAATGACACAGATACTTGTGAGTGTAAACAATATTAAATCACAGCCAGTAGAATGTACTGAAAACGCTTAAAGGAAGCGTACAGTAGGAACATGGAATCTGTGAGATCATTTTTCTCAGCCCATGACGCGGCTACTCTACAGTGTTTCCTCATCAACAGGGCAGTTGGAGAAATGGTAACTTGGAGATGCAGGTTCTCAATGCAGACTGGTTTGTTTGGAAGAAGATACCCTCCACGACATTTTATTTGCATTGTGTAAACAACTTTGGAACTCCATCATTATGGTTAGGCAAACCAACTCATGTCTTACAGAGCTTGATTTTGTCCAGCACGACTCATTTCAGAAACATAGCCTTCACGTTTGCTGAGGGGATTCTGTGCGATATAATTAATACAGTTGAAGTGAAATTCACATGGCATAATACGAACCATGTCAAAGTGAACGATTCAGAGGCATTTAGCAGACTTACCACATTGCACAACTACCCCTTGTATCTTGTTCTGGAATATCTTTATTACTCCAAAATAAGTACGCGGCTGCCGACCCCCCTTGTATCTTGTTCTGGAATATCTTTATTACTCCAAAAGGAAACCCGACCCATTATGTAAGCGGCTGCCCCCTATCCGTCCCTCCGTTTACCCCTGGCAACCAGCAATTTATGTTCTGTCTCTACGGATTTATCTATTGTCCATATTTCCTATAAATGGAATAATACATGTGAATGTTGTGTCTGGCTTTTTTCGCTTAGCCTAAGGTTTTGCAGTTCAGCCACGTTGAAGCATGGGTCAGGACTTCATTCCTTTCTATACCTGTGTAGTATCTCATGGAGTGCGTGTGCCCTCTTTTCATCCATTCATAATTGGATGGCCATTTGGACAGTTTTTCTAGGTCTTGGCTGTTGTGAATACTGCCACTATGAGCACATATGTACATGTATTTAAGAATCTGTTTTCAATTCTCCTGAGTATATTCCTAGAATTGCAATTGCAGGGTCATACTGTCATTTTATGTTTACTTTTTGAGGAACTGCCTGACTGTTTCCCACAGTGACTAGACCATTTTACATTCCCACCAGCAATGTGCTAGCATTCCGACTGATTCCTTTCTATCTTTCTCAACATGTTATTTTCCCATTTGTTTTGTTAATGGTATGCATCCTAGTGAGTGTGAAATGGGAGTTCATTGCAGTTTTGGTTTAGATCCCTGCTGATTCATGATGTTGAGTATCCTTCCATGTGCTTTTTGCTCACTTGTGTATCTTTGTTGGAGAAATGTCTGTTCAAGTCCTTTGCCTAATTTTTTTTAATGTTTATTTATTTTTGAGACGGAGACAGAGTGTGAGTGGGGGAGGGGCACAGAGAGAGGGAGGCACAGAATCCGAAGCAGCTTCCAGGCTCCGATCTGTCGACGGAGTCACCCAGGTGCCCCTCTTTGCCTAATTTTTAATTGAGTTGTTTGTATTTTTGTTGTTGAGTTTTAAGAATCCTTTATCCATTTGCTGAGCCAGACTCTTATCAGATATAGGATTTGCAAATATTTTCTCCCATTTTGTATATTTCTTCCACTTTGTTGGTGATGTCCTTTGATGCCAAAAATTCTTAATTTTGGTGAAGTCCAATATACCTATTTTTTTTTTTTTTCTTTTGCTGCTCAGGCTTTTAGTGTCATATTTAAGAACCTATTGTCAAATCCAAGATCATGAAGATTTATCTCCAAGTTTTTGTCTAAGAGTTTCATGGTTTCAGTACTTAGATTAGATTGTTCATTCGTTTTGAGTTAACTTCCATCTATGGTGTAATAAGACAGTCCAAGGTCATTCTTTCACGTGTCGATCTCCACTTGCCCCGGCACCATTTGTTTAAGAGATGAATCTTTCCCTGTTGAATAATCTTCATGCTTGTTGAAAACCAACTGGCTGCAGATGCATGGGTTTATCTCTGGACTCTCAGTGCTACCCCACTCCCCAGTATATGTGGGTGCTTCCCAATGTCCTGGTTTCCCAAGAAACTCTCTGCCCACCTTTTCTTCCAGGCCTCCAGCACTCTATTGTACACCTCAGCTGTAATCTTTTGCCTCAGGTGACTGCAGGGTGCTCCCCGCCTTACAGTGTTTTCTAGAAAAACCCACTGCTTTTCTGCCTCTAGTAAGTTCTGGGTTAGACGAAATAAAGGCAAGAACCATGCATCATTCCTTCAGGCATCCCCCAGACCTACAAACACAATTCTTAGTGGATAAGGGTAGCAGTGGGGATGCTGGCTTCCATCTTCAAGACCACTGATGTCACCCCGTGCGCTACATTTTCAGTCATGCAAAATTTATGTAGCACTATTATTGTTTTAACATAAACTGTTCTTACATACTTTTAATATATGAACGTACAAGATTTACTGCATTCCTAGATGCAGCCCAGTGTATTTGAACTATAGTTCCAGCCAGCTGGTAGGAACACTCGCCCTTGCCAATTGTTTCAGGAATTTCAGGAAAGCATGCTTATGTGTATCCATCAGCTAGTCCTTCAGCTATAAATACCAAAAGATACTACTTATCCTTTCTCTCCTTCTCCGTCTCCCAAATATCCTGCCCAACTGCCTACTGCACTGGGCACAAGGCACACATTGTATTGAGCAAGGAGCTATCTTTGTAACAATTACCAGACCATTAAAAATTAGCTGTTTAATTATAATATGGCTGTAAATGGGAATACTATATAAATTTCTAGAGATTTTCTAATTTAATGTACAAGGAAGAACATAGATATTAGAACCTGAAACCAAGGGGAAAAACGGAAAGCAATAACTCAGTTTTCTTTTTTCTTTCATTGTCCTATGGCTAGGGCTTTCAGATTTTCTGTTTAAGTTGCTTGTGAGTAAGTCTCAGAAGCAATAATGTCTTACTTTTGTCTTGAAGTCATTTTAGAATGAGATTATCTAAACCATCTGAGGTGTGGGAAGTTAATCCAAAAGCCATTGTTATGAACAACTCTGGGTTGTCAGTTCTTTTGACAAAACATTTAAAAATGTACCACTAATGGGGCGCCTGGGTGGCTCAGTCGGTTAAGCGGCCGACTTCGGCTCAGGTCACGATCTCGCGGTCCGTGAGTTCAAGCCCCGCGTCGGGCTCTGTGCTGACAGCTCAGAGCCTGGAGCCTGTTTCCGATTCTGTGTCTCCCTCTCTCTCTGCCCGTCCCCTGTTCATGCTCTGTCTCTCTCTGTCTCAAAAATAAATAAACGTTAAAATTTTTTTTTTTTTAAATAAAAATGTACCACTAGTAAACTTCGTTTTCTGTAGTTATACCATATGCTGGAACTTTTTAAAGTCCATTCTATCAACAACAATAAAATAAAGCAAATAGAGTAACCGTGACTCTGACTTTGATTCATTGGTGTTAACTCTTTTTACCCAACTACCATGTATGATGTGAATTGCTTAAATTCCGCTGTAACAATAAAAGCACTTGTGTCAAAATGTGAAAGCCTTCTATCAGTCAGAAACAAATTATGTTTTTATGCTTGAATAAATATTTTAATGCTTTATTATATTAATATAACCTCTCCTCCACAATAGATACTCGGTAGGCCTTTATTAAAATGTCACATATCAGATGTCAGATTGTAAAATCTGAGATAAAAATTTGGGGATTTGTTTTAGAGAGGACTAGAAGTAACCAAACTGTTATAAGACAAATTACATTGGAGAAGAAAGTATTAACTATTTGGACACATTGATTTTAAACAGTGAAAGGGTAAGAAGTAGTATTAAAATATTCTAATTATGAGAATTTGTCCAAAGGCTGTTCATCTCCCATTATATATAATAAATAAAATAAAGAAATATCTAAATTTCAAAAGAATAACAAAATGATACAGTTGTTAGTATATCCAACAACTTCTGTTTTTTTATAAATTATAAAATGGGAGAGTGAATGCTCATAAAATTATGTTTCCTTAAAAAGAATATAAAATATTGCGGTCTGAATCCTCTTTGGAAAATAGTGTAATGTATCTAAATCTGATTACTATGGAGAATAAAAATAAATATTACAAAAATAATCCTAATACCCATGAAAGTTTTAACATTTCACTGTATATTTTCTAATTTTCTACAGTGAGCCTCCGTTGTTTTGAAACTGGGAAAGAAGAAAAAAATACATGTTAATCACTAGGGATTGTCAAAGATAGAATTTGGATATTTGCATTTCCAGTATGGGCACATACGTGAGGATGAACAGGAATGATGCTATGTATTAGTTCTAACAAACTATTCCTTGATTCAAAGGATTATGAAACTACTAACGAGTAATGCAGTCTTTTACCTTTGACATAATCATAAACAAGATAGATATCTTTCTTCCCGAAATGAATTAAGAGTAGTTTTATTTTTCTCTTGGAGGCTGGAGAATCAGCTCAGTTATCTCATTCGGTTTGAGAGTTTTTCATTGTCACTAACAAGCTCATCAGCCCTAAAGGGTTTTTTTTAATCATCAACATGAATCCTAGAATCAGGCATCTTAAATGTTGAGGCTACATTTGCTGAAGGGGAAAAACCTGTCAAGAGTAGTTCCCGATGGGAGGAAGACTCCCTGTGACATAAGGTCTTTGTGTGTCTTATCTGTTTGTTTGTTTTCTCTGTCGCTAGTACTGGGATTCTGACCTTAGGGAAAGCCCTGGACAGGGAGAGCACGGATCGCTACATTCTGATCGTCACTGCTTCCGATGGCAGGCCGGATGGGGTGAGTACTTGGCCAGGGGACCGATGGGTTGTAAGCACAGTGCAGGACAAACTGCGAGACTTGTAGTCTGATGCTCCGAGACAATGTGTCACCATCCTGAGTCCAGGAATAATCTCTTTCACGAGGCGCAGCTCCTTAAATTACTTGGAGAAGTGGCCTTTTCTCCAATGCACTCTTTTAATAGATGAACCTATACTCTGAATCTCTTAGGAACAGAATAGATATTTGTGATTGACATTCTTACCCAACTCGTGGGGAAATTGAAGTCTAACAGCCTAGCATGCAGTCCATGGACAGCGTCACCCGCACTGCGCCCCAAAATGTGTCCTGGCTGTTTTACCCTATCGCAACCTGTTCCCTTTAATGTCAGTTTTTGGTGGGGGTGGCGGGCTGCAGATAAATGTCTTGAAGCACTTAGGAAACCAAGTTGACTGATTCCACAGGTCATTTGTAAGCAGCACTCAGGGTCCTGACTAACCCTTGGTGATGGAAGTGCTTTACATGGCCCATAATTCCAGACAGGATAAATTTTGTTTAGTCCTTCTGGAGGGTTTTAAAATCATTTGACTGTATTCTTTAAACCACCTTGCTTACAACCAAAACTGTTCTAGTTTTTAAACACTGTAACACTTCAATTGTTGGTAACAGGTCATCAGACTTTTTTCAACATTTCTATGACACGGAGTAGTTTTCTGTTTAGTCAGATGCTTATAGGCAACTCAGCACGTTATAGGCCAATTCAGTACTGTTCTCTAGAAATAATTTCAGATTCAGGTTGGGAGCATAGGTAAGGCTCACCCAATTACAATAGCAGCATAGCTCCACCTGACTTGAAATTAATTGATTGATCTGTATGGTAGGTTGATTGGGGGCATATGATGCTCTCCTCACACTTATTTGAAGAGGATTGCTCAGAAAATTAATCAATGCATCTGCCAATAATAAGCCATTTGCCATTTCTCAAACATTAGGTAGAACAGTTATGTGTAGAAAATAAAATAGAGTAAAACCTTGGTTTGCGTGCATAATTCGTTCTGAAAACATGCTTGTAATCCAAAGCACTCGTCTATCAAAGCAAATTTCAAGAACCATTGGCTCAGTTGTGATTATGTGACATTCAGCATCACGTACCACTCAAGTATTACAAGATGTCGCTCATTTATCAAGTTACAATTTGTTAGAAATGTTTGCCCATCTTGGGGAACGCCCGCAGAACAAGTTATTCACACTCCAAGGTTTTGCTGTATACAGGACAGTCTGAGTAAATAGTGTGGCCAGGACAAAGTACTTAGCTGTGTGAAGAAAAATAAAACTGAGATTAAGTTTTAATCCTTGATTAAGGATTAATCAAGGTGTCCTTGATTAAGAGTGTGCCTGGGTTAGAGCTACATGAAGAAGGCAGTGGGAGTCTCAAGAAGAAAACAAGTGAAGGCTTTGCTGTATGGTGGAAGACTAATTGGTAACTTGGCCAGGAAATAATGGAGGGAGGATCCTGAAGAATTACTCAGCATGGAGGAAGGGGTGCCATTAGATTGAAGTAAAATAAACAAGGAGCACTCAGGTCAGCTATTAGAATAGAAAAAAAGAAAACACAGCTTTGGGATGCATCACGTTACAAATCAGATGTTAAAGGCAGTGATATTAGCTAGGAACTTTTTAAAAATCATTCCTTAGACAAGAGAACAGATAGAAAATAAGTAGTATATTAAGATATCTGGTATAGTGTCAATCCACTGATTATGGGTTTGTCCACATCAAAAACGGAGTATCAATTATGGGTTAAATATAGTGGTTTAATTTCTTCTAGAGCATTTTTCTTTCTTTTTTTTTAATTTTTTTCAATGTTTATTTATTTTTGAAGGAAAGGGAGAGAGAGCATGAGCGGGCGAGGGGCAGAGAGAGAGAGAGACACAGAATTAGAAGCAGGTTCCAGGCTCTGAGCTGTCAGCACAGCTGACACAAACCACGAGATCATGTTCTGAGCTGAAGTCGGAAGCTCAACCGACTGGAGCCACGCAGGCATCCGGAGAGCATTTTTTTTTTTTTTCTGGTTACTTGTGTATTTCAGACCCCTTGGACAGGTCATTTAGCATTTCCAGCTCCCCCACATTTTCATTCTTATGATCAATAAGGTCTCATTCAGCTTTAAAATTATGATCCTTTTAAGTGAAGGTGTTTTATTTTCAAAAGTTTGTATTGAGAGTACCAGTAGAGAAAGGAATTAAAAAAAAAAAAAGCTTCTTTAGTTAATTCCATTATTTATATAATGTTAGGGATGGACTTACAAGTGGGTACATATAGTGGGTTCCTGAAAAAGAAAGTGATTACATAATCACAACTGTCTCACACTTTGATAGCATTCTTCTTATCTGTACATTGAAAGTTACTCCTTTGTAGAGTTATGGTAAAACTAACCATTCGATCTTAATGGTTATGGTTTTCAAGAAAGATATTTAATGGGCAGTGACCCCGGGTGGATGGACTCTTCTTAAATCAAAATGATTACCAGCAATTTGTGTGAAACAGATTGCGAAGATATAATTTGATTTCATCATAAAAAAACCACCTCCCTGCCACCTTCAAAATGTGGTTAGGGGAGAAGAGAGCTAATATTCTAGTGGTCATTGCTGATGTGTTGTAGACACAGTTGAGGAAACTTTATTTGATGTTCTTGTATTTTTTTTCTCCTTTTCTAAATGTAACTTTGTCAAGAGTAGTTAAAAAAAAAATCTATACATGTAAGTTACATATCTCATTATTATAAATAGACTTCTTTAGCTATATGACTACAGATAAGCTCATACTTTCTGGATTTTAGTAGTTATCTACAGTTACTTGGAATTACTTACAAATCTGTGAAGTTGAAAATTCCTTAATGAAGCTTCTACCATATTTTATTCCAATATTTTCACATTTTAGGTGAAATAGACTTTGAAAATTTTATATATAGTACACATTTTTAAGCAGTTGTGTTTTACCTAATTTATAATAATAACATATAGGATAGCTCCCAAATGCATTTTTTGGAAGGAATATACACTCAATTTCTTTTCAGAAGCTTCTTTTTCACATTTATTTATTTATTTCACATTTATTTTACTTATAAACTAAATTTCACATTTCACATTTATTTATTTCACATTTATTTTACTTATAAAGTAAACTAAATCCAAACAATCTGAGCTAAAAATACATTTTTTGGGAAAATTTTATTGGAAAATATGGACAACTTTATTATGCTTATGGATACAATTTGATCAACAGAGAGGGAGAATTTTTCCTCGACTCTTTTATGGTCCCTGGCTGGGTCTGAAAATTAAACTGACAAAGTCAGACTAACAGGAAAAAGCGCATTTATTTAAGTTTTACATGACATGGCAACCCCCATAAGGAAACGAAGACCCAAAGAATTAGTGAAATCTACTTGCTATAATAGTGGGTTAAAGGATCAGAGGCAGGTGCAGAAAAGCAACTAAACTACGTGGAGAGGCTGAAGGGAGCTGTGAATTATTTTAACAAGGTCAGCCTACATAGAATTCTCTCCATCTCAATTTCTTGCTCTTGTTGGGCATAAAAATGTTACCTTCCTTCTCAAACAGGGAATACATCTTTCACGTAGCAATTTAATATCCTGCTTTTAAGAAAAAGAAAGAAGGACTGAGTGTTTTTCCTGTATTTGTTGTTCTTCAAGTACCTTTATCTCAAAAGTCAATACACCGGAGTGGCATATTTTGGGGTGATGTCCTCTGAACTCCTTCAACGGTCAGTGGTAGCAATAGCCTGTAGGAATAGGCTTGTAAGTACGGGGAAGCCCAAACAGCAGGGGCTTAAACAAATCAGGGTTTGTCTCAAATATAAAGAAGCGTTGAGGTGGGCAGGAAATGGTTGGCGCGGGGGCTCCACAGTGGCATCAGGGTGCCCTCTGCCTCATTTCTGCTCTGCACTTAATAGTGTTTGCTTGCATCTTCATTCCTGGTACCTAATGGTCTTATGGTGGCTGATGGAACTCCAGGCACCTACTCTCCATTGCAAGGAGCAGAGGGTAAAGATGCCCTCTTTTCTCATGGAGCTGGAGCTTTTCCAGGGACCACACCTAGCATACTGCTTCTTATCTTATTATCCATACTGGGCTGAAAGACAGCTAGCTAGGGAGTAGGGCTTGTGGATTACAGATGTCCTTAAACCAAAAACACGGCAAAATACATACATATGCAAATCACAGTGAAAGATGTAAACATACAAATTGTGGGCAGGATTTCCTCTTTTGTTGTTGTTTCTTTAAAACAAATGTATCAGTTGTCCATTTCCAATAGGCTGATTCTTATTCAAAACCCAAAGTTGTTCTGTGGGTGTGGATATTTCTGACCAGATCCCATGAGTTCAGCAATCTTGTTTGCTATATCTGTAGAATGTTCTAGAATGCCTAGCTTGACTTACTCAGTTATGGCTTTTACAGTGAATGTCGGTGATGTTTTACAATTTCAGATTGGCGATAGGCTTAGCATCTATGCTTGGGCCTTGAACTAGTATTATTCCCTGAATGTCTTTTAAACATGACGATATAAATTAGCAATTAGAATCTAGAAGGTGAACAATTAACTGTTTAATCAAACTATGGGGGAAAAAAGAAAGGAAAAATATATATGCAAGAAGACTTGTGTGGGAAATTCAAATAACTGAATTTTAATATAGTTGGTTTAATAAAATTGTAGAACGAAATAATTCTGCCTGTGTATATGTGTGTCTACAATAAATATATATCCTGATATATCCTGGTGTTATTTGAGAAAACAAAACCACAGTGGGTTTGTGTGTATAATTTTGTAAAGAGATGTGACCATGTAATTTTAAAAGAGAATGAGCTACTTGTTCATTCTCTTTAAAAAGCGTAGATTCGTATTTCTTGGTTTGGGGGAACAAAATACTGATATTTTAGTGTTTTCTGAAGGAAATATTCCAGAAATTTGATATTTTTTTCATTGTGAGATAATCTATGATATTCTTCTAGTTTCTATTATGTTTCTATTATATGTGATATATTAACATGTATTATTACAATATGTTACATATACTATAAAGTATGTACTCTCCTCATGCAGTGCTCAGATGTGCACAGAGTTGAAAGCTCCTGTATTTTTTACATCTAATCCAATCTTCATGAGCCCACTCTGCTACCTAGATTGTAATGTGTATCTGGGCTGGGTCAGGTCCCACTTGCTTAAAACAACATCCCAGCGTCTTAGGTTTTAAATACTCTTCTAGGTGAACACTCACCAATGCAGTTGCTGATTGTCTCCTCCTCTCTTCCCGGCCCTCACCCTAAAATTGTACAGGGGCAGGTGTGATTACTAGTTCTTGGTGTGGGGAGGGGGGGACCCAGCTTGAATGCCTCCATCTATGCTGGCGTCTGTTTATATGGTGCGTGTGTATCTGTTTTGGCCTCTCAACTGCGGGCTTTTTAATTTGATCCAGTTCCCTAATGACCCTTTGGGTGTCTGGTGCATCCATTGCCACATAGAGCTGACATGAATTGACGTGAATTGACATGACCACCGAGGTCCTCCGCCCTCACCCCAGGCCTTGCTCAGGTAGTGATCTCTCAGCATCTGCAATTCCTGAGCACACAAAGAAACCCCGATTCTCTCTCTGGCCACCTGTCCTCGCCACTGCTGCATATTCACCACGAGGTGCTGTTAGATGTGACTGCCGTGGAGATTCTCTGGAGGCTTCCATATTCCACGCGAGTCAGCCATTGTTTCTCCCCAAGTTCTCTTACTTTCTCAGCACCTATCACCACGTTCCCTAAGTGCTGTTCCAGTGCCTCATGGATGTAGACGTGGCCCAGAGTGGTGGAGGACAAGGGGTGGAGAGGAGGACCTTTGCATCCGATCTCCTTGTCCTCTCTGTGTCTCCCCTTCTGCTCCCATAATCCAGATAGGAAGGCACCCCCTTTTCCTGCTTTTCTGGGAGACATTTATACTCTTTCATTCTCAGAAGGGGAAAAAGCCTCCCACGTCAGCCTCACTGCTAGGAAGGTCGCCCTCGGTCATCGGAGAAACTCTATAATCTGGGTCAGCCTGATGATCTGAACATCAAGGCTTGCCTCTTGATGCCGTAGCCACAGGATGATTTGTAGCTATGAATAAAAATGTTTTGGATTAATACTGCCTAAAAAGAATGCTCATTGCAGAGTATATATCTTCTCCTTGTCCTATTGACCGAAAACAAAAATGGTCAGATCCTAGACACATCCTCATTATTTCCATTTTTATTGAAAGGAATTAAATGTACTAATAAAAGTTATTTTGAACATGCATGTCCATAGAAACTTGTAAAGGGTGCGTGTGTGTGTGTGTGTGTCTATGGATACATTTCTACATTGACAAAAAGAAAAAGGCAGCTACATCATTCCATTTTCTATTTCTCAATTATATAGTATATAATGCACATTCTTCTGTCAGTTTATGAGTATATAGTTTCATTTAGGCCCATGTCAGTAGAAATCATCATAATTATATCTTCTGTAACTGGAGAATGAATATATTTTGAACACCCTAAATATCTTCTAGTTAAACCAAGTTTTCAATAATTTAAGAAATTAGCTTGATAGATTCAATAAAGTCCATAATGTAAAATCGAGGAAGATTACAAAACATTTTTTAAAAAAAGTTCTCATGAATAATAAAAAATGGTTTGTGTAGATGAACATACGTATGTTTGTATTTTTTGTTTGTTTGTTTTTGACTTTGACTTTACATCTCACGTGTTTTATACTATTCCAAACCAAATATACCATATCAGTGTCTTTATTTCAGGGCCATACAGTTTCTGAAAATAAATGTGTATCCTCATTGTCTCTTACAACAACCTGCTTGCATTGTTGAGAATTTAATATGTGCTGTAAGGATTTATCCATGATGTAAAACAAAATAAAAATCTGTGACACATTATAATTAAAATAAGTAATGACCCCAAAAGTGATAATTTGGTGGAATGTAGTATTTAACTGCAACTATTTCCAGCTGGTGTAGTGAAATTAGAAGTCGGTACAACTTTTGAGAAAATAGGCAGTAAGACAGATCTCCTTAATGCAAAGCAGGTAGCTTTGCACTGATCAAGCTTGTTAGTTTGGTATCTGATCTTTTTTATTTAATTGGAATAATATAAATTGATTTTCAGATTAATTGGGAACATGTGTTAGCTAACATAGTGTTCTTTTTATCTACTTTACCTAAAATGACCTGAGCTGATTTCCTAAGTATTTCATCTTAACCAACTGAAAATCTGTGCTTGGTAAGATACATAAACACCCTGTAGGGCACAGAACCATGTTGAAGTACGATTGCCATCTTTCTGAACCAACCAAAAAATGTACATGATTGTGCTTTACAACTAACGAATCTACTCTTTCAGTAGATATAAATGAATAGAATCAGTAGGTCTAAGGTGTCACCTGGGCATTTTTAATGATTAACCAAGTGATTCTGATGTAAATGGTTTTCAGACTACACTTCAAGAAATACATAAGCTAGGAATTATTCTATGTGCATTTTTACTTAATTCTGTAAAGAGAGACATGGATTCTCCTCATGTCATACACAGTTACTAAGATATGGAGAAATACATCTACACGGTCCGTAAATTTCAGTCCATTTAGCACAAAATGGCGGACTTGTTTAACTTTCCAGATTACTTGGTGATCCAGCTGTCTTCTGCATTACTCAACTGCAATCCGTAGTCTTTGAGCACCAGAACAGTCTGAAAACATCATACACCACAGTGTCAAGAATGGGGATTTGAAAGAATAGGATGGAAATCCATTTAGAAGATTGACAAGGAAATACAGATAGACTGGTATAAAGAGGGTCAGACAATTTGAAGGAAAGTCAGCAGACTCTAGTGTGGCTGCTCTTAGGTTTTGACTCCACACTGTCACTTTTAATGTCCTGTTCACCCTCAGGCAAATTGGGAACTACTACTATAAAAACATCCTTTTACTGGTTTTATCTCTTACACAACTTTGAGAGAAATAACATTTGTTAAGCTGTTTTTTGTTACAAAAGCAAGGTAGCCTTGTTGGAGAAAATTTGGAAAATATATAAAAATTAAAAGAAGCAAATTAAATTTTCTGTTTGTCATTGAATCAGATCCTATTTGGCTTTATAGAGACCCACATATATCTACATACAAGTGTGAGCTTGTGCTCGTGCATCTTTTAAATTAAGTAGTTTCACGGAGATACGCACACAGAAGAATGCCCAAACCTCACTTGTGCAGCTTAACGAATTTTCACATAGTGAACACATTTATGTAATCAACACTTAGAGCAAGAAACAGAAATTAATTGGCCCCCAAAAGCCCAGCCTTATGGCTGTGGCATTCCCAGCCCACCTTCTTCACAGACATGACCCTATTCTGACTTCTCTCACAGTGGAGACATTTGCCAATCTTTGAAATGTATACCCTGGGAGTCATATGGTGTGTAGTGCTTTGTGTCTGGTTTCTTACACTTTGCCTTATGTTCATGAAGATCATCCGTGTGGTTACTTGATACAGTGATTTGTTCATTCTCAGTACTGTATATTCTTCTGTACACAGAAAGCAATCTATATAAGCATCTTTATGGGTGGGCATTTAGGTTGTTTCCTCATTTTGACTAGACAACACTCTTCTGGTCATCCTTGGCATGCCTTTAAATAAAAATTTTACTGGACTTTTACATATAAAAACATGTACAAATCATACTGAATGGTTGTATGAATTTTCACAGAATAAACCCACCAAACGTAGCCAGCACACAAATAGAGAAAGAACCCATTATGGATACCCAAGAATTCCCTGCTATGCATGGTAAATTTAATGACTCCTAGATATTGCATGTGAAAAAATAATAAATCTTGGGGTAAAGTCATATTGCTCAAAAGAGGATATACTTTTGCCTCTGTTATAATAGGAGAAAACCACCCTAATTCAATCAGTTTGAAAGTTGGGTTTTAGTCACAGTGAGGCATGGTCTAGACCCCATGAAGAATTATTAAGAGAGTGTAGAACTTCAGTTATCCCAACGGGAAGGAGGGGACATTTCCCAGGTCCTTGCCTCCTTGGTGGCTAAGGAATGCAGTGTTTGACCCCTCGGTCCCTGATGGCTGTCTCCTCAGCCACTCCCTCTGAACCTCATATTTCTGCTCAGCATGTCAGCAGCCTTTCACCGCACATCATTTGCAAGTAGGACAAACTGTGTTGGTATCTTTTAAAACAAAATTTGGATAATTATTTTCTCCTGCTTTTCTTCTACTACTTTTTATTTACATCTTGTCACATAGTGTCGTAGCATAACAGATTTTTCAAGTTTCAGCTGAGAACTCTTTCTTTCTCTGATTCTGGCCCCAGGCTTCTGTGATCTACCCCACACTGTGACAGAGCTGGGGGCAGGGCATTTGTTCTCAGGCTTTGATTAGAGAGAACCATTTCCTGCTTGGCTCACATCTGATGTTCCTTGATTGTGCAAGTCGTTGACCTACATAATAGACTCTGGTTGCAACAGGCCAAGGACGTACATTTTCACCAGGTAGCACATACTACTGGTAGATGTGCCTGCTTACCTTTTTCTTGGGCTGTATGATCCCAAGGTAATCACTTCACTCATGGTATATGATGCTCAGACTCTTGGTTTATATGTGAACCCCGAAAATGATGACTATAGTATTTTCTGATAGCACTTACCTGAAAATACCCACTTGATGCACTGTGCTCTTTTATAATGTACAAGTTTTATTTTCTAAATAGTGAAAAATGTAAGTGATCAAGGCTACGGAAATGTTACATTTCAGAGAAAAGGAGGTACACGTGTGTATAAACAAAAGCTTGCCACCCGTAAAATGTGAACAAGATAAAGGCAAAATCACTTCCTAAAAGTAAGCCTCCAGGAAATACTTGACATTTTCAAGAAGATGTTTGCCCTTTAATGTCATCATTTGCTTTTTCCATGTGGGTTTTTGAGGTGCTTGAAAATTGCAAGCTTCCTCCTTTTTTTTCTTCTTTTTCCTTTTTTGGAAAGCTAGGGAGTAGGAATAGTAATGAGATGCTCTTCAGCTAGACAAATGCCAAGATGGCCAATTAGCTGACATCAAAACAAAAATAACTCTTTTCACATGGAATCTTTTTTGTTGTTTCTTTTAAGACCTCAACTGCCACGGTAAATGTGTTAGTGACAGATGTCAATGACAACGCCCCAGTGTTTGATCCCTATCTGCCTCGAAATCTGTCCGTGGTCGAAGAAGAAGCCAATGCGTTTGTGGGTCAAGTAAGGGTAAGTGGCGTGTATATATCAAGTGCATTTTTTAAGTGAATACGTTTCATATATTTTAATTTCAAAAAGACATTCAGCTAATGCAGGGTACAGTGGACCATTAGAAGTGTTGAAAGTGACCAGTGAGATCACTTGGGTATGAGGCGAAACACCAGTAAAGTGCCTTCATTCTCAATCACAGTGCTGGATACTCTTCCAGATTTTTTTCCCCGTAAATCACATTGTGTCCATTTGGCTTTACCTCGTTAAGCTTGTTGATTTACATTTTAGGACCATCAGGGGTTTTAAATGTTGATTAATTTAAAATATTCTTTTCTTACTTAATATATATTTTTATTTTCTGGAATTATACTAAGATATTTGTAGAGAAATATGTGATAGCTCTACCATTAACTATGAATTTGTAGGTGCATCCCTCAAAATACAGATGTTTGGAGGTAAATTCATCTGGTTGTGTAAACATGCCCTCAGCATTCTCTGGGTACCTGTATTTCACACACAACTTTTGTCCAACGTGTTCTCCTTCTTGACTCATTCATTAGCCAGTTTTTATTAGCCAGTTTCTGTAGTTCCTTTGATGCATAATCCCATTTTTCTTATAGCAGGGGCAGTATTTCCTCAGCTGGGCCATACTTGGTCTTGAACTTGGTAAAGGGTCTAGAAGCCATAAGCTGAGGGCACATTTTGAGGATGACACCCCTATTGTGAAGCATCTACCTGAGATGAGGCATCTGTGTGGGCCACAGGCAAAGGAAAAACCCTTCTCTCTGAAGGAGTGGGGCATCCCAGTGTGCGAGTCCAGACTTTGGGATCGTACCCTTTCCCTGTTAATGCCGCGAGCCGTGAACAGGAGGTTTTCTGGTGCTTTGAAGCAAGCCTTCTCTACCAGACAGCTGCACTTCCAGTCAGACATAGGGTCTGGCATCCAGTCCAGTTTCCTCTCTGGCTGCAGAAGAGGAGGGCTTCTTTAAACAATGTCACAAAGACCCTCTGCCTTCCACACCAAGCCCTGGGGGTTTCGCTAAACAGTTGGAGCTCATCAGTGTTTTCCCTTAGAGCTTTGATGATAACTTACAACAACTTCACAGCCATTATCGTCATCATTGTCAGACTCTCTCTCAAATCCTGCGGAGGTCACATAAGGCATACGTTCCCTTGTGCTTTTATGCCACCCCAGCTCGCTGCAGGGGAGAGGTTTGTAATTGTGCCGCGACAGTGCGCCCGGGAGTCTTGATGTCATGTAGCCAGCAAGCCATCAACTCCAGAACCCTGTATAATAATATCTCTGGCGTCAAAACTCTCACCGTGAACTCGGCCAGAAAAGACCTGTAGACAAAAGATTGAGGAGTTCAAGTGACACTAACAGGAAAGTGAGGAAGTGATGCAGGGAAAAGACAGGTACCAGTGCAGGGCTGGCTACTGCACAGGTCCTCGTGAGGAAAACTGGAGCTCAATCCCAACAACAAATCTAGGAAATCATATGGCCCGGAGTTATCAATCCTGAGAAGCGAGGGAACTGGCAAATTCATGCACGAGACCCTGACAGTTCTCGGTCACTGATGCTTTGGAGGGCATTTTCAGTACTTCTTGCCTCCAGTGCAAACAAGCGGCCAGCTCTCTGCAGCTCAGATACAGGAGTATTCAGTCAAACTGCACACACCAGCAGGTAGAAGTTGGCCAAAGAGTATACCTGCTCTGAGGGCCACGGGTGGGGCACTAGAAGTTTCTATAACACCAAGCAGACAAGATGATAAAATCTGAGCGGCATGTGCAGAAAACACAGAAAAGGAGGCAGTGCTGGCATTTACTCATGAAGGATGAGTATTGACGAGAAGAAAATTGGGAGGGGTTGGAAGCTGTCTAGCAGGTAATTGCATGAATAAAAGCACAGACACAGAGCACTGACATGTCACATTACAGGAAATTAGATGTGCCACATCGTAAAGATTTCTCTGTGCGTGTTGGAGAAGGTGGTGGGGGGACCCCTGCAGGGCGTGACGGATGGCGTCATTAGATTTTTATAAAGCTTACTCCTGGGTCGATTGTAATGGGAGATTCTAAATTCAGAAAGCTGTATTTAGTCACATCTACCAATTATTCAGAAAGAATAAACAGGTACTGAAATCACTTAGGAAAATTATCTTTTCCATTTCTCATACTTTACTTAACATTGGAGAGTAAAGCCCATATGGAATATATAATTAATCATAAGTAAGTAGGCATTAATATAATGATTAATTTTTCATTATTTTTATTTTTCCTTCCTCTTTATTTTCATCACTTTCCCTAGTGATTCTTCATCTTTGAAGGGATTATAGCATTAAGTTTGTTTCTTGTCTCCTACTTCTAAAATTCAACAAGGAATGGTCTTTGTAATGTATTTTGGCATTAAAAATTGAAGTAAAAATCCTGGCACTCATAATTTGATAAAGCAGTAATTGTCATGGACTTTAGGCAATAGCGTCTTTTCACAAAAACCTAAAATGACTGAAACTAAAAAGGAACATGAAAACGTGCAAAGCAGGTGCATCTACTGATTCTTCCCAGTCCCACAGAAGTTGTAACATCCATAGGATGGGATTTTCATGCATCCTAACAGTCTCCTGTTGCTACCTAATGAGAATTTTATGATACATTAATTGCACTAAATGACTCCTGCCCTGCTTATAGAATTTAATTCTAGTTGTCACCAGAACTCTATGAAGACACACTTAAAACCAAAATACATATGATTATTTATTGTACTGAATTTGAGTTACCGACTCCAGAGTTTTTGTTCTAATGATGTGGTGGTGTGTTAATCCACTGTTTGCATTCCAGTGCTAAAGGCACTTTTTATTTACTTTTTAATGTACTAAGGCAGTGTCGTAGTAACTAAACTTTATTAAATAGGGAATACTTCTGAAGCAATATTTTTGGATCGTGCAACGCAAAGTTTCATCAGCATGTTAAAAAATAAACTCCCAACCTGTAGCGTTTTAATGGAGAGCTCACTATATGCCAGCACCATATACCGTACTTAACTTTGAAAACTATTTCCATATTCCCAGGGCACTTGTAGCAGTGGCATTGTTGGGGAGAAGAGAATGTGTGCAGAGTGAAACCTAGGAAACACAGTGAGAACACACTCTGTGTCTATGTCAAGTGTCAAAGTGTCATCCTGGTGATTTACTGAAGGACGAGGAACGCCACAAAGGAATAAGTAGCTGTGTCAGTGTCCGTGGGAAAATGTATTCATCTGCAGTATCTGGACAAATTAGTGAGATTCTAGGTTGGAACAAACAAGGCAAAGAAAGATACCAGGTGGAGATGACCCAGGACAGAGCTGGGCTGAAGAGGCAATTTGAGAACAAGTCAACAGTCTGACAATAATGGAAGATTTGTTGAGAGGAGTTCTGGAAAAGTGATTAGGAACATGTTGAGTTCTGACGGGGAAGACCAGGGGGGCTGCTAGAGAGACTCGGTGTGTCGGCGTAAAGTCTTGTTTAGTGTTTAGTGCCCTGCACAGCATGTCACGGGGGGAGCATGTAGGGGGATCTGCGTGCATATTCTGATGGTGGACCACAAGCGTGCCAACAGGGCATCCCTGGTGAGGTGTTGGGTGTAAGAGGCCTCACACCAGCCACGGACAAAATCCCTGCCCATTCCAGATCCCAGGGTATGCAGAGAAGCAGCAGAAGACACATGCTTGTATGTGAGAGAGACACAGAGAGAGATTGTATATTAGAGAGGATCTCATAGATAATATATATATATCTCATAGATAATATATATATATATTAGAGAAGATATGTATACACACATGGATCTCATAGATTATATATATATATATATATATATATATATATATATATTAGAGAAGATATGTATACACACATGTGTATATAGAAATACTTAGGTATGTAGGTATTATTGTTAAATAAGGTCAATAGTTGAGGGTAAAGAGGCTGGGTCTACTGTTGAGATTATGTCTTTTCTTTTTTTTTTTTTTTAAGTTCAGTAAACTGCTTAGATGTGTTTCCCAGACCCTATTTATCGCTAAATCAGAAGGACCCCCAGGAAAGGTTCACCCTGATGTGTGACAGTCAGGCGGCCAAGTTTGGTCCCACCACACACCCTGGGTCTACAGACGTGGGCCCTCAATGCCATGGATGCCATTTTCATTGATCTGCTCAAAGAAGGTCTGACAGATGGACCCCCGAGTCTGGGTGAGGAGTGCAGAGGAGGTAAAGGGGAGACCTGTTTCAGTAAACATGGTCTTCACTGCTGGGTCACCCAAAGGACCTCTTTGTACTTGTCTGACAGAGTTTAGCCTGAGGGAGGAGAAGCTGTTTTCACTTTGGGACACATGCCCAGGAGGCACTTTGTGGAGATTTGGGGGGAGTGGGAGGTGAGGCCCGGGAGGCCTTGGAGGCTCGTCCAGCTGCCTGCCCTCGGACAGCAGCTCGTGGAGAGGTTCGTCAGGGGCCACAGTTCTGCTGAAACTTGTTCTGTTTTTCAGAATAGCCTTGGGCATGAAAGCCCACACAGCGGCAGTGAAGGCACACTTGGAAACCACACTGTCTGTTACGTTTAAAGCAGGTTCTTAGCAGTGTAGATGATACAGAGTGAGCCACTTCCTGGCAAACCTCTAATCGGTGCCTTGCAGAAATTCTCACGCTGCATGGACTTCTTTAGCTCTAAGTGACAACAATAGAGGCCCTGAGTCAACAGAATGTTCTTCCAGTTCTAAAACAAAACTGGCTGTATTTGTTTAAGCTGAAACATAAATGCAGTCCCAGTGTGAGGACTGCACGCTAAGTCCCAGCTACGGGAAAGTGCTAGCAGTTCAGTTTAAACCCTGAAAGCAATTTTAAAGTCATTAGTGCACGTCAGTGTTTAGAAGGGGAGGGCAGGTGTTCACTTTAAAAAGAAATTGGTGGGGTGTCTGGGTGGCTCAGTCGGTTGAGCGTCCTACTTCAGCTCGGGTCATGATCTCACAGTTCATCAGTTCAAGCCCCGTGTTGGGCTCTGTGCTGACAGCCCAGGGCCTGGAGCCTGTTTCAGATTCTGCATCTCCCTCTCTCTCTGCCCCTCTGCTGCTCGTGCTCTCTCTCTCTCTCTCAAGAATAAATAAACATTAAAAATTAAAAAAAAAAAAAAAGAAATTGGTGTTTCCTCCAAATACACAATTTAATATGAAGCAAAGTAAATCTGAACCTCACTGCTGTGTCTCTGATGAATGTCCTTGTTGTCTCTCTGTGTGGGGCTCTAAAAATGAAATGAAGGTGGGGAGCTTTATGGTGTTTTATTTATTTTTTGTAGCTCACTCTGACATTCAACAGTGCCTAAAACTATAATACTTCTTTTTTAAGTGGGCCACAAGTGGGGGATTTTATGGGTTCTCTTGTCAAGTCAAACTATATAAGGCAAATACTATACTCACTCAACTAAAGAAAGAAGCCTGCACAATTTGAAAAATTGGTGACCTGTATTTTAATGCTATTACCTAAAAATATTTATAATGGAGATTTATCTGTTGCTCGTGAATATTTTTTTTTATTTCTTAATGTTTATTTTTTTTTAAGTTTACTTATTTATTTTGAGAGAAAGAGAGAGAAGATGAGCAGGGGAGGGGCAGAGAGAGAGGGAACTTGAGCAGGGGTGGGGGATGGGCACACAGAGAGGGAGAGAGAGAATCCCAAGCAGGCTCCGCTCTGTCAGCACAGAGTCTGACACGAGATTCAATTCCAGGAACCATGAGATCATGACCTGAGCTGGACGCTCAACCGACTGAGCCACCCAGATGCCCCTAAATATTTTTGAAACTCAATCTTTCAGATTCAATTAGCAATTCATAAATGAATTAGAAAATTTTGTGCTTATATTTTTGCACTGTTTACTTGAGACCTGTCCTTGGATCAGCTTTTAGTCTTTCTATCAGCTGTTATAATAAATACATGTGCGTGTGCCTGCGTGTGTGTGTAAACATTCATAGGTGTGTATAGCCCCAGAAGTACAATGAATGATATCCACCCCCAACCTGAGGGTCACCTCCATATTGCCAGATGTCATCTTTATCTGGATAACTTCACTGGTACATTTGAAGCCGATCTCTCTTCCCTTTTTCAGACCCTACTAACTATCTGCTCTCGGTTTCCATGTTGAAGCACACCTGATTCCTCCTGCCTTTCCCTGGCTTCATTTGCTTCCTAAACCTTTTATTTTAATATGTATAAGTCCCTTTTTTCTAGCTTCATTGAGGTATAATTGGTATTCAAAACGCAGCACATGACTCATGTATACAATTTGATGTGTTTGAGTTTGGATATATGAATGCATTCTGGTTACCATGGCCACAATTGAGGCAACGGACATGCCGGTCACCTCCAAAACTAACTTTGGATCTTGTGCGTGTCTTCTAAGTTGGCTTTCCACTTCTACACGTTCATTCTGGGACATTCCCTGCACCTTGTACCCCACAGCTTCTAGAACATTTAGATGCTCATGTCTTCCATAGCTCTACCCCTTAGCGTTTCTGCTCCTTTAAGCTACGGCTTCAAATAAACCTATATCTGTAAAACTAACCCACCTGAGTGTCTTAGAGACGCCTCATATCCAACATGACTAACACCGAACCCTTGTCTTCATGTTCCCTAGACAGGGCTTCCTCTCTGGAATTCTCCATCTCAACCTGTGTGTCTCCTCTTTCTTCCTCACTGTCCACATCTGGTCCCTCGCCAGTCCCGATAATTCTCTGTTTCTCACCTGAACTAATATCACAACCTCTTTCTTTTTAAAAACACAGAATTTAGCTTATTTTTCTATCCTTAAAGGCCACACTACATTTAAAAAATATCTTCATAGTTTCTTGACCTTATTGCTGTTTTTTTCACTTAATTGATTATCCTGACGGTAGTCTTTGATACCTCCTAGTTATCCTTAGTGCACCTGCTGGACCGCTGTCTCTAACCACCAGTTCAGCCACAGGAAGCACCTCTCAATGCAGAAAACAAGGTGTACCTCCCGCTGCTACTTATCCAGCTTTCCCTGCATCAATGCTCACCTGCTTGCAGTTACTAATCATTATTCTCAGTAACTCCCCCAGGTCTCTGCCTCTGCTCACGCACCCACCTTGATTTCTTCCTTCTCCATTCTTTATTTAGAGAACTCATCTTTGAAAATCTGGTCAAATGTAGTCTCTTCCAGAAAAACTTACCTAAACTTTTCCATGTCCTAAATGATCCGTCCTCATGGCCCCATTTATACTACGCACAATGTTTTGATAGTGCTTACCAAAGTATATGGAACTGATCTATTTATCCCAATTTCTTGGAAGCACAGACTGTGTCATATTGATCTGAGAGAACTGATACTCAGCCCAATATTTGGTTCTTAGAAGATGCTGAATTAAACTAGACCTAATCAGGGCACCTGGGTGGCTCAGTCGGTTAAGCCTCTGACTTCAGCTCAGGTCATGATCTCACATCCGTGAGTTCGAGCCCCGCTTCGGGCTCTGTGCTGACCGCTCAGAGCCTGGAGCCTGTTTCGGATTCTGTGTCTCCCTCTCTCTCTGACCCTCCCCCATTCATGCTCTGTCTCTCTCTGTCTAAAAAATAAATAAACGTTAAAAAAAATTTAAAAAAAAATAAACTAGACCTAATGGATTAAAATGGTCTAAAAATACATTTTTTTCGATGAAGATTGAGATATGTTGTAGAAAGACAAGAGGTATAATATATGTCAACATCTGCAAGTACATATTTGGCTTACCACACACACATATGCATAAACAAACAAAGACAATGTTTTGATATTGGGTATCTATCTACTTTTAGAATTTTTTTATTCTTGAGAGAGACAGAGACAGAGCGTGAGCAGGGTAGGGGCAGAGGGAGAGAGGGACACAGAATCCGAAGCAGGCTCCAGGCTCTGAGCTGTCAGCACAGAGCCCGACATGGGGCTTGAACCCACGAACCGTGAGATCATGACCTGAGACGAAGTTGGATGCCCAACTGACTGAGCCACCCAGGATCCCCAACTTTTAGAATTTTTTTAAACACAGTTCATGTAGTATAGAACATAGGGGGTTAATTTAAAAAGCAATGTTAATGCCGAGAACATGTGAAATTTCTAATCAGCCTAGAGCAAAATCTTTACCACCAGGAGACAGGGAAACAATAGGTTCAAGAAGATTACTTCGAGGAACAATGTAAGAGATATGCTCCCAGCCTGTTTGGTCATGTGTTTGGAATTGCATTTTCTACTCACCCGTTTACCATATGTACTCTATTTAAATTATTTAATATTTGTCTAAGAAGAAATACTATTTTTGCCTCACAAACCCTTGCTCCATTCATCTTGCTGTGCCTTTTAATGCCACATTACTTATTTATGAGATCCAACTTTATACAAATTGCACTTCTGTTTTATAGACTGATGAAAATTCATGGCCTGTTCACTTTGGTTGGGTTCGGTTATCCTTTCGTGCAAATGTTACAGCCCACTACAACTGCTTACACCGACTTTACTGCCTGAGGAGGATGCTTGCCAATCAACTTCTGGTTTTACAGGAGGGATCCCAACTGTTTCTGAAGCTTTTCATTAAGACCAAATCTCATCCTTTAAACTTTAAGAAAGATGTGTAATATATAGAAAGGGATTGAAAGATACATGCACAATTTATTATAAGGTACACATGCGTGCAAGTAAGCCCAGGCACGTAATCCTCACTAGGAGAGCCCCCTGCCTGCTTCTTCCCACTTTCCCCCACCTTCTATTAACCCCTGTGATTAGTTTCTTGATTTCTATTGTAGACTGACCAACTCACTAAGCTCCCATAAACAAGATAGTCTAGTTACATCTTTTTTAAATTGTCTATAAATAGAATTGTAGAGTATGTGTGCCTTCGTAACTGCCTTCTTTTATTCACCTTATCTTTTCAAGAGTCAACTTTCTGCCCATTGAGTCATGTATTTTATTTCCAATGTGCGGTTATGCCACAGTTCATATTCACGTTCATACTATCGGCGAGTGCTGGAGTGGTTTCCAGTTTGAGGCTATTATAACCAATGCTGTTGTGAATACTTTCATATAATGTTTCCTGTGCACATGTGCCTGAATTTCTGTTATGAATATGAGTATATTTAACTTTATTGAAAATCCCAAATCGTTTTCCATACTGACTCTGACGGTTCTCCGAGTTAGTGATTGTCCCCGTCTACATTTTTGGTGTGTCAGTCTTTCTGATCTGAGCCAATTTGGTGTGATTTTAGTGGTCTCACACTGGAATCTTTATAAGCATTTTCCTGAAGAGATTGGATATGTTTTCAAAAATATTTACTTGCTATTTTGAATTTTTTCCCCAAAGTACTTTTTTAAATCTGGTATCCATGAATATATTGGATTGCCATTGATTTTCTTCTTGAGTGTCCTTTTCATTTGTGAGGATTCTTTATATGTTCATGACTTACTGTTTATTCCATATATTTCAAACATCTCAAACTCTAGATCTTGTATTGCACTTTCTTTTTTCTTTTTATGTTTATTTATTTGTTTGGGGAGGGAGCGATAGAGAGAGAATGAATGAATGAATGAATGAATGAATGAATCCCAAGCAGGCTCTGCACTGTCAGCGCATAACCCAATGTGGGCTCGATCTCATGAATCATGAGATCATGACCTGAGCTGGAATCAAGAGTCTATTGCTTAGCCAACTGAGCCACCCACATGCCCCATGTATTTCACTTTCTTAAAAGTGTCTTTCGATACATAGAGTTTTTAATTTTAAAACTTCCAACTTTATCCATCATTTTTATTGGATTTTTTTTTTTGCTATTCTTGGGTCATTAACATATTTTTCTATATTACAAAAAGTTTGTTTTGTTGTTTGTGTTAGGTCTATCATCTGAAGTTGATCTTTGTGTATGATGTGACATACATACCTACTTTCATTTTCTTTTATATAAATACCCGTTTATTTAGTAGGCAAGTCTTTTCCCTCTATTTTCTTCTAGAAGTATTAACAGTTTCAGGTCTTCTAAGTCTTTAATACATTTTGAGGTGATCTTTGTGTATGGTGTTATATAAGTGTTCAATTTCTTTCTTTTGCATGTGGACATCCAGTTTTCCCAACACCATTTGTGGAAGACACTACCTTTTATCCCTTGAATATTCTTGGTTCTTTTGTAGAATTTCAAGTAACTGTATAGGCATGGATTTATTTATGGGCTCTCTATTCTGTAACATTGATCTATTTACCTGTTTTTGTAGCTTTACAATATATTTTGAAATCAGGAACTGTGATACCTCCATTTTGGTTCTTTTTTCTCAAGATTTCTTTGGCTATTCTGTGTCTTTGTGGTTCCATATAAATTTTAAGACTGTTTTTCACCTTATGTAAAAAAAATGCCAGGGGGATGTTGGTAGAGATTTCATAGAATCTCTAATTGCTTTGGGCAATATGGACATTTTAACAATATTAAATCTTCCAATTCATTAACATGGGATGGCTTTCCATTTATTTATGTCTTCTTTATTTTCTTTTTCATCAATGTTCATCTGTTTCATCAATGTTTGTCTTTTTCATCAACATTTCATCTACCATGAGAGACAAAAATTGTCAGGATAGAATGATAAAAGGTTCAATTCATTAGAAAGATAATACTAGTTATGATTATATATGCATGAAGATCAGAGCATCTAAATATATAAGCAAACACTGACAGATCCAAAGTGAAAATTACTATAATAGTAGGAGACTTCAGTGTCTACTTTTAATTATAGATAGAACTTTGGGGCACCTGGGTGGCTCAGTCAGTTGAGCATCCGACTTCGGCTCAGGTCATGATCTCACAGCTCATGAGTTTGAGCCCCACATCAGGCTCTGTGCTGACACTCGGAGCCTGGAGCCTGCTTCAGATTCTGTATCTCCCTCTCTCTCTGTCCCTAACCCACTTGCATTCTGTCTCTGTCTCTCTCAAAAATAAATAAACATTTAAAAAAAATTAAGTTATAGATAGAACATATAGACAGAAAATCAATAAGGAAATAGCATACTTGAGCAACATTGTAAACCAATTGGCCCTAACAGATATAAACAGAATATTCCACCCAAGAAGAACATAATATATCTACTTCTTGAATGAGACATAGCAAATTCTCCAGGGTAGATCACATGTGAGGATACAAAACAAGTCTTAACAAATTTAAGAATATTGAAGTTATACCAAGTACTTTTTTCAACAATGGTGGAATAAAACTAGAAATCAAAAACAGAAAAAAAAAAAAAAACTGGAAAATTCACACATACCTGGAAATCAAACAGTAATTTTTGAAGACTCAACGGGTCAAAGAAGAAAGCAAACAGGAATGTAGAAAGTATCTCAAGACAAATGAAAACAAAAGCACAACATACCCAAACTTAATGAGTGTATCAAAAGCAGTACCAAGAGGTAAGTTTATAGCCATAAATGTCTACATTAAAAAAGAAGAAAGATCTCAAATATACAACATAACTCTACACCTTAAAGAAATTAGAAAAGGAAATACAAACTAAGCCCCAATTAAGCAGAAGGAAATAAATAATAAAGATTAGATTAGAAATAAATCAAACAGAATAGAATAACTGTAGGGAAAAAAGTCAATGCAACTAGGAGTGGTTTTATTTGAAAGATAAATATTGACAAACCTTTATCTAAATTAAGAAAAGAAGAAAACTCAAGGTCAGAAATGAAGAAATATGACAGCTGATGCCACAAAAATACAATAGGTCATGAGACTACTATGAAAAATTATAATCCAACAAATTGGATTTGAAGAAATGGATAAACTCCTAGAACCATACCTACCCAGACTAGATCATGAAGAAAACGAAAACCTGAAAAGTCTAATAATGAAGAAAAAGTAATCAGCGATCAGAAATCTCCTGTCAAATAAAAGCCCAAAATCAGATGGCTTCACTGGCAAATTCTGCCAAACATTTAAGGAAGTAGTAACACCATTCCTTCTTAAACTGTTCCCAGAAGTTTCGAGAAGCTCATTTCATGAGGCCAGCATTGTCCTTATACCAAAGCCTGTTAAAGACATTACAAGAAAGAAAACTATAGGCCAATATCCGTAATGAACATAGATGCAAAAATCCTCGACTGAATTCATCACACTGAATTCATCACCACATTAAAAGGGTCATAAACCATGATACCATGATCAAGTCCCTGAGATATAACGGATGGCTCAACAGACACATCAATTAATGTGATACATGATACAAACAGATGAAGGATTAAAGTTACATAATCATCTCAATACATGCAGAAAAAGCATTTGATAAAATTCAACACCTTCTTATGATAAAAACTCTCAACAAACCAGGTTCAGAAGGAATGTACCTCAATTTCATTAAGGCCATCAATGAAAAGCTCACTGCTAATATTGTCCTCAACAGTAAAAAGCAGAAAGCTCTGCTCCAAGATCAGGAACAAGGCAGGGAGGCCCCCTCTCACCACTTCTATTCGACTTCGTACTGGAAGTTCTAGCCAGAAGTGGTAGTGCAACAAGTTCTAGTGCCACGAAGCCTCAATTTGCAAGGGCAGGAATCATATATACCCTAGGTAGGTCATTCAGGATGATGGTGATAGAGGCCACTCATACCTCAAACCCTGATTCTCACTCTCACCTATTTTCCCTGTCAAGAAAAGTACCATCTAATGGCCATGGCTTTCTTAGCGCTTTAAAAGGTCATCCCCAAAGTTGCCCTTAGCTGTTTCTTTACGAAGCCATTCCAATATCCTACCGGGCCAGCATGGTTGGATGGTACAGTATGTTAGGGCCAACAGATCCTGTAGTTTCGTGCACATAATTATACCTCCTTTGCCATAAAACAAGCCCCTTAGCCTGAAATGATGTTGTGTGTAATCTCATGGACAATAAATGAGGTATTTAATGCTCTTATGAATATTGGTTAAATCCCTGCTCCACCCTAGACTATGCATTAACCACAATAAAGATCATAGTAAATATGAGTCTTCAGGTCATCTACTTTGGGTGGTTTCTGATTATATATATCAAGAATTACCCTTGTTGGCTGCCCTCCTATCCTACCGTTAGGAGCGCCATGATAGGTTGGCCAGCCCCACAGATTCCTGCCCTTCGCAGCCATTTACTTGCCATTCCATCCTTGCAAAATCCTAGGGAACATTTCATTCGTCTGCCTTTGATGTTTGAGCATTGTCACCTGGATTCAGAACCCAGAATCCAGAACTCTGCCATTCACATTGACACTAAGGAACACAGTTCCATAGTGTCAGGGTAAGTACCTCTCTGTGGCCCAGAGACGAGAACCAACCCCTGAGTATCCTGATAATGCCAATGCACCCCATGGTGCACCCTTCTGTATTGTTTCAAAGAAGAGATGTTATTGAGGCCTTTCTGGAGAACAACGTTAGCCAGTGACTTCTCAGATCTCACACAATAAATCCATATTAAAATGCCCTTAGCTTTGGGTCTCTGACCCCTTCCTCAAGTCTCTAAGGCAGTTCTAGAATTTATACCTTGGTGATTATAAGCCATCGTTTTTTCTGGAGGTTCAGGGAGTAACCAGGAGTGAATTAGGATCAGCTACAGATTCCCCTGCCACCATCTTAAGTACCTCAGATAGCAGTGAACTCTCTTGTTATTCAGACCTGTAATTTGCTCCCTTCACCCCAACTAGTACAAGAAGGATTCATTCTCAGGTCTCGTCCCCTGGATCCTGCCAGTAGTTGTTAACCATATCCTGATGTTCTTTTTGGTGGATTATCTTTTGCTTCCCATAGCAGGGACAATTAGCCATGCTCCAACTCGACCTTAGTTATTGATGCAGAAGCAATGAAAGTAGATAGTTATAGATCGCGAGGAGGGTGGACATTATCTTGTGAGATGTCTGCTTTATGTGGGATCATTTTATTATCTCCTGATGAGGTGACACTTCTGTCCTCTGGCAATAAAGAGATGGTGAATGTCTCTTTCAGAATGCCCAGAGGATTAAGATGTTCAAGGTTTCGAAGTGCTTCCAGCCACACGTGCTCAGCTCAGCTCTCTTTCCCTATCAATACTTTGAGTTGACATTAGATGTGTCAGGGCTGTGAATGCATCTTTCTTTGTAATTAGGTCTTGAGCGCTATTGTGAGTACAGGCCATCCTCAGCCACAGGTCCGAGGCTTCTGTTAACGCTCCAACAGAGGTCGTCAGCTTTTACCTCATGCTCTGAGTTGATTTGGGTGGTTCTGAGCTTCATTTTCTTTTTCTAAAGATTTCTATTCCACTCAAAAACCAATCAACTCAACAATTCTTATAAATACCTAGAGACTGATAAACCTCAAACTGCATTAGCCAGCGCCTCACCTTTCCCTTTAGACCATTCAGGGGAGGGTCATACATGAACCATAAATCACCCTCAACTTCCATGCAGTAGGAAAAGAGTCCATGTCAAAATCTCATATTGAGTATCTGCTTTCTAGGGTCACTTCTAATCCTTGGATGATCAAGTCCTTCTGAAACACGTTCCAAAAGCAAGCACTTCTCACTTATCCTTACCCACAATCATTTCTCTCCTAGATTAAATTAGTAGTTTTGTTCCTTGTTGACCTGGGTCACTCCTCCTCTCCTATAGTCAATTTCCCTAGAAATTGCAAAGTTATATTTCAATGCAAATTAGACCCCAGAACAAAAGTTGTAGTTTTAAATGTAAATTAAACCTCACCCGTGCGCTGCTCAAACCTTTCGGTGAATTCCCATTATAAATGAAATCCACATTCCTTCCCATGGCTTACCTGTCTCCTCATGACTGGCGCCCCCCTCTCTCTGATGCATTATCTGTGGCCCCACATCAGCCACACTGGGCTTGTTACAGTTATTGAACACAGCCGCTCCCGCCTGCCTACAAATAGACTCTACTTGTCGTACCTCTGACTAAAACTCTGACTCTCCATGTGATTCATATCCTCATTCAGATTTCAGTGATCCTCACTGGAGAATTTATCAGTTTTTTAAGTTCCTGTATTACATGTTGGACTACCCACACTGTCTGAAGTGTCTGAAGGAAGGGATTTGTAGTATTGTTTTTTTCTTTTCTACTACTAAGCATTTATTCTCTGCATTAAAAGGAAACAGTTCATCAACTTCTTGCTAAGTGAATTTCTGGTTCACTCTATGTCAATCCGTCTTTTTTTTTTTTTTTAACGTTTATTTTTGAGACAGAGAGAGACAGAGCATGAACAGGGGAGGGGCAGAGAGAGAGGGAGATACAGAATCTGGAACAGGCTCCAGGCTCTGAGCCATCAGCACAGAGCCCGACGCGGGGCTCAAACTCATGGACCGTGAGATCGTGACCTGAGCCGAAGTCGGACACTTAACCGACCAAGCCACCCAGGCGCCCCAATCCGTCTTTTTCAAAAAACTCCACTGGTTAAGCAAATCTTGCCTTGCTTTGAGAAAAGATAATGCAAGATTTTGTTTCCTTCTTTTATTGACTTCATACCGCAGAAGAGCGTTATCAACTGGGGGCTCTGTTTTGTAACAAATAGATTTCAGATAGACTTGAAAGGTACACAAATAGGAATTTCTGAACATAGATGATATACTTTCTGCGGATAATGCGTATATGTAAATATATTTTTCATATGTCTCTGGAGTCTCTAGGCCTTGATATATACATATGCTCCTTGAGTAGAGCATAAGATTTGTGGTTGGAGTTGGCCTCTTCGAGGAAGTTGTATTCTCACAAGGCTGATTCTGTCCCTAACTTCCTGCTTCAGTGAATACTCTGTTTTATATCTTGAATTTGTATCTGTAAAATTTAATCTTGGCAGCAATCAGTGTTGCTGTAATAATGCTATGTAACAAACAACATCAAATCTTCAGGACACACAACAGTGAATATTCACTTTTCTCACTCTTGGGTCTGCAGGTTGGTGGTGTTAGTGGGGTTGGTAGGGTTGGTATGGGTGGTAGGGTTGGTGGGGTTGGTGGTGGTTGGTGGGGCTGGTAGTCTTAGTGGTGGTGGTTGGTTTGGTAGTGTTGGTGGGGCTGGTAGTCTTAGTGGTGGTGGTTGGTTTGGTAGGGTTGGT